>NC_060978.1:2749876-2964876 GCF_910589235.1 Vespa crabro | reverse complement strand
GTATTACTAAAATATGTAAAAGAAAAAAAAATGAAACGGAATGAAAATAAATGTAAAGAAAAAAAAAAAAAAAAAAAAAAGAAAAGAAAGCGCTTCTGATTAAGGGTTAATTAGATTAAATAAGAACTCGAGATTCGACGCCGAACAAATTGACATTCCTTCTTCCACTACACTCTCGTAACAACGTCGGGAGACGAAGAATCAAGATAAAGAAAAGAAAGAGAGAAAAAAGAAGAGAGGGAGTGAAAAAGAAAAAGAGGGAAAGTGAAAGAAAGATAAAGAGAATGGATTCGCAATTCCCTAGTCTATTTGTTTTGTTCGTGTCTATCGTTCGGTCGCCAATTTTTCTAACATCGATGCATCATTTTTGGATTTCGTCCCACCATTCGTCTCTTTCTTCGTTTCTTCTTCTTCTTTCACGCGTTATTAATTATTATGTGAGTATTTTGATGTGCGTTCGCGCGCGTGCACCCTCTCACACACACACGCACATGCACACACATACACGCGCGCGCGCGCAAAAAAAAAAGAAACATATACACTTGCAGACACATATGCGTCAAACCAAATGTGCGAAGCGTCCAGCGTCTTGGCAAATTATTTTTTAAGAGAGAAAAAGAAAAAAAAAATAAGGAGGCATATGAAAGACAAAACAAACGTAAGACGCAACGCGGTTTCGCGATATTGACGCTGCGACGCTTCGCGTTAAGTTACCAAAGACGTGTCTTTAATTAATCAATGTACTTATGCCAAGGCTAACGACTAATCAACACATTGATCAACATAATGACTAACAAAGTGAGAAATCGGGCACGCGTCGTCTTGTTTGTAGTATCTCACCTCCACTTTTACACTTCACACGTACATTTATACATAATTACACGTATAACATGATACACGTAAACAACAAACAAAACTAGAGCCTAGTCAAAAAAGTATCGTTTGCGGTCATTAATATCGCCTATATAACATATATATGTTGTGTCGTCACGATGAACCCTGGCACAAGCGTTTTTATTAATGTCTGTGCTACTAATGTTTTTTCGGATCACTATTATCGTTATGTCCATTTTTACCGCGCTGCTGATTAACGTCGTTGTTATTATTATTATTATTATTATTATTATTATTATTATTATTATTATTATTATTATTATTATTATTATTATTATTATTACTACTACTATCATTATTATTATTATTATTATTATTATTATTATTATTATTATTATTATTATTATTAGTTATTATTATTAGATATATGCTATTTTTATTATTATTATTATTATTATTATTATTAATACTGTATTATCATTAATAGCTAGGAGCATTATTGAATATTATCGATACTCTAAGTTACTACAATCATTTATTATCACTTATATGTATTATCGACACTAAGTCGCGACGTATCAACGTCGGTCGCTAGTTAATTCGCTTAATAATATTTTTTGGCAGTCGGCACATGTCACGACGCATCAGGCAGGTACTTCTACGTATGTATAATATGCGTTTTTCGCAAAAGATATTCGTTGCAATTGACTACGTTTTATTATAAGAATAGTGAAGAAGATGTGCCCTCATATAATGAAGGCAGTTATCAGTCAAGCAGAAATCACTCGTAATGTTGCGTACTTTCGTTGGCGGGCAGACTTAAAAAAAAAAAAACAACGATTTTTAGTAAACGAATCGAAATTAATTATGATCGTTTAATTTTTCAATGTACTTAACGTTCGACAATCGCGAGATAATATTTCTGAGTTCTCTCTCTCGACACAGTTTCTAGATTAACATACTTAAAGAAAATTGTAAGAAAACTTTTAACGGCCTGAAATAGAGGTCTTTAGCTCTGTTACCTCGTAAAATTAATCGCGAGTGTAAAACCAAAAAAAAAAAAAAAGAAAAAAAGAAAAGAAAAAAAAAGGAAAAAAAAAAGAAAGAAAAAAAAAAACAAGGAAGAAAAACAAAAAAACAAAAAAAAAAAACAAAAAATATTGCGAATACGTGGAGAGCGCGAGGACAAAACGCAATCGTTAGATACGTCTAACGAAAAGGAAAAGGAGAATCTAACGCATCATCGGTGAATCTGCTCGGCTTCGAAGTTATGCGAGACGTCGTTACGCAGCTTATCATGGCACACACGAGCATTATTGGCCTTATAATTAACCACTGTTATTAGTAATATTATTACCCGACCTTTAAACTACACACATACATACATACACGTGCACACACATACAAAAGTACATATGGCATAACGTTTATTTTTTAAAGCTAAAGTTATTACCTCCTAAGACTATCGTTACCGATGAGTATACCTCGTCTTTACAATCCCTCTCGTTAATAATTTGTTGTACTTCTTTATATCATGTCTTTTTTTCCTTTATCTCGTTTTTTTTCTTCTTTTTTTTTTTTTTCTTTCTTTCTTTTATAGAGTTCGTTTGGTTTTGTTTTCTTTTTTTATTATTATTATTATTATTATTATATTATTATTATTATTATTATTATTATTATTATTATTATTATTTTTCCTTTTCTTTTTTTAGTTTTGTTCGTCTCTGCCACGTTTACCTTCTTCTTTTCGGTGCTCAAATACATGTATATCTCTTTACATGTACTCCTTTTTTTTAAGTGCAATCGCACTGATGAGACGAATCACGAAGGCGTTTCGTGAAAAACGCGTGAAAGATTCTCGTTGCTCGTATTAGGGCAACGTCAAGTGATCGGATTAAAGGACATGCGAATTTGTACGCGATACGTATATGTAGTAGCATCGTCGTAAATTACTTTGATGCGAACATTTTTAAAAGAAGAAATAAAAGCCTTTAGAATTTTTATAAATTTATAATCGGTCGAATGTGGCCGTTTTGTTTTTAAGAGTATCCGTTCGCATGCACGCGCCCTGACCGAGTTCGTATCGAAGTAATTTCTGTTTCTCGATGGTATATAAAAAATGCAGATCGATCGATCGATCGATTTCCATCTCTGTCTCCCTTTTTGAAACGATTTTAATTACTCACTGTTAAATCTAATGAAATTTGTTAAGGTGGTGATCTCATCGCACACATACAAATAACAAGTATTAATTTTTGATTCGTGGTAGCATGTTACGTCGTTCCGTTATTTCGTTATTTCGTTATTTCGTTATGCATTGCATTTGTGTTTCAAAGGGGAGGGGGGAGGGGGGACGAAAGATCATATTAAAAAAGAAAGAAAAGAAAAGACAAAGAGAGACGATCGATCTGCATATTTTCACTTCGTGCGTGTCGTGTTATATTTCACGTGCGTATGTGTATGTGTGTTTGTATACACACTTCGTATATATATATATATATATATACATATGTATATATATATATATATATATTCATATATCAAGAGATGTGGATATATTTCTTTTTTCTTTTTTTTTCTTTTCTTTTTTTTTTTTTTTCATGTATACGCGTATGTACATATGCGGATAGATAAATGTACACATTCACATGCGCAAATCCGTACGTTTATGTTTCCGACATTTTCGCGTTATATTTCTCTTTATTATTTTATTATTTCGTTTCTTTGCCAAACGCAAAAAAAAAAAAAATAGACGGCCGGCAAGAAGAAGAAAAAATAAGTATCGTTTCGAATTATTGTCGTACTTTAATTTCTTTGGTTTCTTTTCCAGTCGGACTGCGCGATTAGCATGTGGCGTATGTTGAAATAACAATATATATATATTTATTTTGTTGGTTTAATTTTTATTCGCTTTATTGCCATCCCCTTCCTCGCTCCCTCAAATTCTCGTGTTTGGCTGTATACGGTATAAAAAATATCATCTTTTAGGCTTTTCTATGCTACTTTTGTTAACGCTCCGATATGCCTATGTATCTGCATATTCGTTAAATGATCGATCATCCCTGATCGATCGCAAATAAAAGAAAAAAGAAAAAAGAAAAAAAAGGAAAGAATATAAAAAAAAAAAGAAAAATATACGAAGCATCGTATCGACCGATGTTAAATAATAAAAATATTAATAAATGAAATTATACTCGCGATTGAGAGATATCGGATATAATTTAGCAGATACCTTCGCTAAATCCTTTTCGATTAACAAAGGGAGCAATAAAAATGTCATGTGCGTAACTCTCTCTGCTATACGTTTATCACTGCATTCACATCTTCTTTTACTTTCTGTATTTCATCTACTTGCGTGTATAACGCCAAAATATTCTAACTATAAGTATTTTAATAATGCTCTTGCATATCATCGCGCGATATGTATGTACGTACAAAAGAAAGAAAAAAAAAAAGAAAGAAAGAAAGAAAGCGAAGAGAGAAAAGAGCAAGATAGGCACGCTGTGCGCTTGGCGTTATCGATGAAAAGAAAGAAAGAAAGAAAGAAAGAAAGAAAGAAAGAAAAAAGAAAAAAAGAAAAGAAAAAGAGAAGACAAAGCAAAATAAAATAAAAGATAAAATAAAAACGCGTGTAGGGAAAACGAGTACGAGAAGAAAAAAAAGAAAAGAAAAGAAAAAAAAAAGAAGAAAAAAAAAACCAGAAGGAAGAAAATACATTTTGAACGAAACACTATGGGAAAACATTTGGAACGTATTTACGTGTGTATTACATACTTTCTTATACATAATATACTTATAAATTTATCTTCGTAAAAGAGCGTTCGAAGAAGAACGAAACGGGTGTAGATTTTGGGCTACGTGCAACCTTTGAGAGACGATATAATTATTGATTTTTTAAAATCACGAAAATAGAATTTTGATACATTGTATACATTTTGTATATAGAAAAATATGCTATGTACGTTCGATCGCTATCAATCCATGGATGTTTACTGTATTCTACCTAATTTCATTCATTCTTTACACTGTGAGATACCCAAATTTTTCCCGCGTTGACGCGTACGCAAGGCGTATATATACACATATACATATATATACATATATATATGTATATATACATATATATATATATATATATATATAGGTATGGATGTAAGTATGTATGTACATAAAATACGTACATACGTAATGTATACGTCGTTTATATTCGAGGATGTACGTAAAGGCCAAATTTGAGAAAACAAAGTTCATCGGTGTTTATTGAAAAATGAAAAGATACACCTAAATATAGGCTCGTATTCTTATCTCTTTATTCGTAAACAAATCGTACGTATAATATGCGTATGTAGATCATCACGATAAAGCTGAGCATCGAACACTATTCCTTCTTCGTGTAAGCTAATCGATCGACGCGATAAAGGGTAAGGATGCGAATCTAAAAAAAATCTACGAGCGTATTATTCTTAAGTAATTCATCGCAATGCGCGTCGCAAACTCTGAAAATGTGATTATCTTTCACCCTTAGGATTATATAAAAAAAAAAAAAAAAAAGAGAAAAGAAAAAAAGAAAAAAAAAATAATGTACAGAATGCACAAGGAACTATAACAATCACACGGAATGAAGAAGTCATAATAGGTACACACAGACACTGTACATAATTCATATGTAGTCGATAAGAATATTTTTTGTACGTAGTCAATTTAGAGTAAAAATTCTATCGCTGCATCGCGCCAATTCGTTCTTCGCCACTCTTTACGAAAAAAAAAAAAAAAAAAAAAGAAAAAGAAAAAAAAGAAAAAACAAAGAATTCAAATGCGAAATTCATTACGAACGAAATGAATTATCTTGTATTTTATTTTATTAACGACGACGATATTCGTATTTTCTCCTTTCCCCTTTGATACTTTGATTATCAACGATTGTTTCTAATCGATTTCGAGCTTGAGAATAATTCTCTCCACGATCTCCACGTTCTATCGATAATATTTTATTCCTATCAAATCTCGGAACAAATTCAAAACAATTTATATTATATTTGTTCGGTACCTTATTAAAATTAAAAAAAAAAAAAAAAAAAAAAAAAAAAAAAAAAAAGAAAGAAAGAAAGAAAGAAAAAAATATGGAATATGGGAAAAAATTTATATTGCAAAATTATCATATTATTAATATCGACGATCGATGATATATGGCATGTAAAATCGTTAAATCTATAAACGACATTAATGTCATCTCTATGATTGATCTATATCTCTGCCGGAATTATATTTTATTTGTGTCAATTGTGTAAAATGTTAATAGAATAATTGATTCTTAAATCGAAAAAATTGATAGATTGTGTTTCCATATCGGCGATTTTTCAATTGCACCACGCTATTTCATCGATCAGCAAAAAACAGGATATAGTTGGCACAGCCTGAAGATTTTAGAACGTTCAGAATTTTAATTAAACGAACAAATTGTTCTTGGCATCGCTTCGAAATACGTTAGTCAGAGTGAACGAGATGTACGCGATGAATATAATAACGCAGAGTATCGAGAGTATCGAGAGTATCGAGAGAGAGAGAGAGAGGGAGAGAGAGAGAGAGAAGAGTGCGAAAATGTTATGGGATCTTCTTTATCCATTAAAAATCGCTACGTTTTGACATGAATCGTTCATTAAAACTAATCTCCTGTAAATATTGCTCGTACATCGAACTGTTCTTGTAAATACGGATATTTCACTGTATGATGTATGATAAATAATGAATTTTCAACGGACCATATCATAGCGTTTGCTATTTCTCCTAGGTATGTATATAAAACAAGAATCGTAATATTTTCTTTTCGTTTATTTAATTATTTCTTCGTCGTTATTCTATCGTCTAATTCAATGCAAAAGTGGTCATAGTCGAAGACGCGTAGAAATACAAAAGCTTCTCTAATGAGGATAAATCTTATCAAGGAGAATGATCTTCGTTTGATGTTTCGATAATCTTGAATGTAATAACGAGGTGCAAAGGTAATGATCCAATAACGATCGGGCCACTCCTCATCGATATAAATGGTTTACGCGATTTTTAGGATAGCTTAACGTATATCGAAGAAGCTACGAATTATGATGTCTCTAAATATAATATCGATCTAGATTTTATATAACGCGTACGAGAGAGAATCTGAAAGATTGAAAGTAAGAAAGAAAGAGAGAGAGAGAGAGAGAGAAAGAGAGCATGCGAGTGCGCGTTGCAAAATACACGTTCGGCAGATTAATAAATCGTATTTTCGAGATATATTTTGTTCGTCAAATTATTATACCAATATCATGCGCCATCCCTGCCATCCTTAATAAAATATCCATATATTTATGTCGATATGCACGAATTAAACGTAAACTTGATTACGTTCCTTCTTACTTAACCTTCAAATAAACTTATTGAAAAAAAGGGAAAAAATCTCGATTACTCATATTAATGCATAATAAATTTGAAAAGAAAGAATATCCCTTTACTTACATAAAAAAAGAATATCATTTACTTATTTTCCCTTTTTTTTTTCAAATATCTCGGGTCGGCTTTTCGAAATTTGTGCTTTTTTTCTTTAGACCCATCGTTATACACGGCTGCAAGCTCGTATTAAACGTACGATATTCAAACTGATACGTATCTTTATATAATAATCAAATGAACGAAGAAGAAAAAAGATTGGCGAATAATTTTCTGCTTAATAACTAAATAAACATAATCAGTTACTAACCTGTTGAATGTTATCGTTAGTATACAGATATCTAAGAACGAAAATAATTTTGAAAGCGTATCACGACAATAATCTGAAATCTTTCGCGAGATCAGATATACCTTCGAATGCATACGCGCGACTAAATACTAACGGTTATTTTCTCGGCCGATGCACACAAAGCTCGTATTAAACGTACATATTCAAACTGATACGTATCTATTTATAATAATTAAATGATTGAAAAAGAAAAAAGATTGACGAATAATTTTCTACTTAATATTTAAATAAACATAATCAGTTACTAACCTGTTGAATGTTATCATTAGTATATAGATATCTAAGAACGAAAATAATTTTGAAAATGTATCGCGATAATAATCTTAAATCTTACGCGAAATCAGAAATACCTTTGTATTCATACGCGCGACTAAATACTAACGGTCATTTTCTGGGCCGATGCGCACAAAGCTTTCTCATTGGTTGATATTAATAGATTTTTGACCAATCAAAGAACAAATAGAAAATGGTATACTCGATTAGTATATATCTCGAACATATTAATAATTATTTCAAATCTTTATCGAATTGATTCTAAAAAAATATAATTATTAAGAATATTTCATTATTTTGCATTTTAAGTCGAATGGTTGCAACGAAAAGGTTTTTAGAATTTTACGCAGAACTTAACCTCTCAACTGTCAAAACAAAAAATTTAGTTGGTTAGATTGATTGTTTTTAACATCTTTTAATATATTTTAATATGTCTCAAGTATATGACAATTATTATAATGATTATCATAAAAATGCTGAAATGCAGCAGAATTTAAAATATAAAAAGAAATATCGGAAATTGAAAAGAATTGTGAAGGACACAGTTTTTGTAAGTTGAGATTCTATTTATTTGACAAAAGTTATACTGAAAGATTTGCTCTTTCTTTTATATCTGTTTTTGGACAGAGATAAATATATATTAATTTTTTCTATTATTTATTTATCAATAGAATAAACATTTATGTTAACTCATGATTTTAGGAAAATGCAGCATTATGCGATCAAGTGGCACAAATGCAAGAAAATCTTATGCTTATGAAAGAAGAGAGACTTTTTCTCCTACGAAAATTATGTCAGCAACAAGGAGAAATAGACCCAGGTACAATGATGGTACGATCTCAATCGAATAATCTTAATTCCTCTTCTTTCAATTCAGAATGTTCTACGCCTAAGAAGACAGTAAAGAAGAGAATCTCAATGGATGCCTCGGGTACAAAGGACTACTAACATAACTTTGTAGTATAACCATTTTGAATAATGTTAATATAATATTATATTTACAGAGAGTAAAGTTAAGCCAAAACGATATAACAAAACAACAAGAAGAGCAGTAAACCTAATACCTTTAGATGTAAATGGAAGACCTATATTTCCTATTTCATTAGGTGATCTTACAGTATATTCTCTTGGTGAAGTGGTTTCAGATAGAATTGCATATCATACAGAAGACCTCATTTTTCCGGTAGGATACTGTAGTACAAGAATATATGCTAGTTTACGCGATGTAAGAGCCAAAAGTTTATACACTTGCAAAATTTTGGATGGTGGATCGAGACCTAGGTAACAATAAAATTTCTTTTATGAAAAATTAATCCAAATATATGAATCCAAATTTAATAGAATTTTATATTTGATAGATTTGAAATAGTCTCTGACAATGATCTCGATCAAGCATTAGTAGGATCTACTCCCGACGAATGTCATTCACGATTATTAACAGCCATTTCCCCTGCTCTTCGCTCAATAACACCAAGAGGAGCTGATTTTTTTGGTGTTTCACATCCTACAATTCAAAATCTTATACAAAGCTCCCCAGGAACTCGCAAACTTATCGCATACAAACAACAACGTTTCGAAGTTCGTAAACAATAATTGAAAGGAAATATGAAGAGAATTTATAAAATGATTTTTATGAAATTGTATTTTCTATATTTTTTCTAGGTAGGTAAGAATCATATTATTGAAAGAGGTACTAGTCCTATGATAGAAGAAGAGGCAGACCCAGGATTAGGATTTGCAGCTCTTCATAAACACTATGCGCTATCTAATTCTTATAGAATTAAGGAAGAACCTTCAGATCACGATCTTTTAGCTCTTCAAGATTTACTTTCATGATTTTTTCAACAAAAACAACAAATACATTTTAACTCTTTCTTTTATAATTCTCTACTTTTCTTTCTCTACTGAATGTAGAACACAAAATTATAAATATAGTTTTCCTAGACGAGTATATTTTATGTTATTTAAAAAATATTACAACAGAGTAGAATGTACCAAATATTTATTATTTTTAAATATGACTGAATATTCTTATATCTCTGAGACATAAATGATTCATAATTGTACAATATTGTACAAAATTTCTCTACTTTATCTCATTGTAATGCAATCTTTCTTTATTTGTAATTAATAGATTTATATTCTTATAGGAATGCACTTTGTGACACACAGACAGTGTTAAAATATAAATAAATTTGATACATTCTATTTCAAAAATAAATTAAAAGTATTTATGCAAGATCCTAGTTTATTCACAGGCCATTTGAATTTCATAAATTTATTCCAATGATAATACACATTGCATATATCACTTGGTATAACATAATTACTAACTTAAAGTACTAAATTTAATTATTTTTTTCACGATCGAATAACTATAGAAAAAGTATAAAATGTTAGCTACCACTTCTATCTTATTTAGATATCATACAATTATATTATGTGCATCAAGTGTAAAAATCTTGTAAATAATTACCAAATTTCTAGGACAATTATATTATCATTTCTTCTTACCTTAACAGGGAGTAATGCATCATATAAATTAATATGTTATTAATAAATTTTATTAATAACATTTGATAATTTTGTGACAAGCACAATATGAGTTTACCCATTTTATAAATTGATATCTCTATATTTATTACAATAAGATATTCTATCAATAAGATCAACTTAAGTTCGACATAACTTATCCTCAGTTCTTATAAATAATTTATATATGCTATACTACCGATCACTTTATACACAAAACAAAAAGTGCATTTTAAGCCTGTTCACTTCATTCTGTACAAAGCATGTGTAACTTCAGCGACAGATATAGACGACAAAATATGAACTACCAAACAAGCAGGGAATGCTATTTCTACCGTGCGTCTATCGTATCGGTGTATAAACTTGTTGATTATTCCCCTCTCACGCGTCTCATAAACATTGGTTTCGTGTAAGTACAGTAAATAATTTATTATACTGTGAACTCACACTTTTCAGTCTCTCATATGTATATCTTTCTTTGATGGTAGCTGCGACTCGCAGTGATCCGTGCTAGATACGAAGTCGGTACTTATTTGTTTTACAATAAATGCATATCAAATAATAAATATAATTGATACATATAAAAATTAATACATAAATTTATGACAAAAATAAAAATTTGTCGAATATTTTCTTAAAAATAATTAATGAATATTTATATATTATATTATTTTAATACAAAATTAAAACAGGAGTTCATTTCCACACTATTCAGAATTTCCAGCACTTTTTTTACATGTTCCTCCTGTACAGAACTAGTCCACTCCATATTACTTCGACTATTACTATTATTAATAAAAATAACAATAATAATTTAATATAATATAATAATAATAATAATAAAAATATACTTAAATATTATTTATATAGACCTAGATATTTTATATTATAATAGTAAAGACAATTAGCTTGGACTGATTGTGAGTAAAACAATGTGAAAACAAATGCATATAGATACATGTTCCTTCTTCTGTTATTATAAATTATCACAATCATATTTATCATACGATATAAGTACATTCTTCTGTTTCTTATTATTATTACTGTTTTTACTACTATATTATTATATTACATATTATTATTATAGTAATAGTAATAATATGAAGTCATATAGAGGAAACCATAACAAAATGGTGCTGTGAGAAAAATCTTGTAAGTAATTTGGAAACGAGCTAGTATTTTAATATTTATTAAAAATAATTGATAAATGTATGTACTTCATATGCATTTGTCATCGAACAACATTATACTGCTGCTACATCCTATCTAGGCACAGATCATCGCGAAATTCAAGCCAGCCATCAGTGGAGCAAATAAATATAAGATATAGGATAATAAAAATTTAATAAATTATCAAATAAGATAAAAAAGGTAAATTAGCTCATCATTAAAATTAATACAAATTTATATATTCATATAATAAAAAAAAAAAAAAAAAAAAAAAAAAAGCCGATTTCATTTAGCCTCGGAAACCTACGATTTTTGTATTACGAATTTTGATGTTTGCTAATGTGTTAAATATTGCTTGTAGAACCTTTGTCTTTTTAGTTTATAAAATTTAAAAGGAATTGCAAGTTTTTCCAAAATTTAAGAATATTTTAGAATCTCAGATCCTTTGATATAAACGATTAAACATTTCCTTATTTTTGTCATAAAATCATCTGACCAAAGCTCATTAAAATGGCCAAATGAGTTTCCGTAACTTCTCCGTGCGAGCATCATGAAATGTATTTCTTTGCGTTGGGAAATGTTCAAAAAATCTGAGCATCAACTATTTTTTTTTGCATACAATCAAGCAGTCAATCGCTATTTTAGAGATATCAAACATACACCATTCAAGCGTGTATAACTATTATTTTGTCGCAAATTTCGTGGGACACCATAATATCAAACTTTTTGTTTGAGAATAATGTCGAAAAGAGCATTTATGCTATCAATGAGAATAGAAGTAATTCTTGAACATTTTTAATGAACATGGTTTCATTTTAAAGACAAAAGTTTAATCTACGGCGTATTGATTTCAAATTTTTGAAAAAGGTTTTTATTTGTGCTTAAACTATTCACAAAAAATACCATTTTTAACATAATTTTTTTTCAAAGAAAATAAAACTTTTTCAAAATTCAGGCCAGGAATAGCGCCGTAGATTAAATCTTCATCTTTAAAATAAAATCTTGTTTATTAATACCAGTCAAGAATTATATGCCTGTTTTCATTGATGGCATGAATCATTAAAAAAGCAGGAGTAGTGAACAGTCTTAAATAATGTCTGCAAAAAAGCATCAAAAGTTAAAAAATCAAATCACAATTGTATATTTAATCCAGAAAAAACACTAGAATTTATATCTTTTCTCGATCGTCACCGTCTATTAGCCGGTCCAATAGTTTTATTAAAAAGAGTATTGGCAATGGCAATTACTGGAGAGAACAGTTTTAATGGACAATCACTGAAATGCATTATTATTCATAAATTAGATAAAAATGTATATATAATACTAATAATATGCAAGAAAAAAGGACATACCAAACTCCAGTTACAGGTTCTGCTTCATTTCCACTTACAATAAAAAGTGGAAATAATATAGAAAAAACACAGCCACTGTGAAAGAACAAAAAAATATTTTCATATAATAAAATAATAGATTATTTCTTTTTTCTTTTTTTTTTTTTTCTTTTCTTTTTTTTTTTACCTTATCACATATGAATTAGGCAGTTGAGTAAGTACTGCTAATGGTAACCCAAAGCCCACAAAATATGGCCAATTGCCTTCGATAAAAGTCAGTCGTCTATGCAATTCCCATCCCATATTGAACCATTTGTATTCAAATGCATAAAGAGCATATAAAAGGCACATATGTACAAGGGCAAGTATATCACCTAGCGGAGGTAATGGTACTTTGGATACTAGCATTCCTTGCCCCAAAAAGAGAGCTTGCACTAATATACTGAAAAGAGTGTCTGCTACCAATTTGCTTACACTGGATAGAAGTAATGGCCTTCCTTGCCTATATCTATAAGCACTATCTGCTATATCCTATATCGATAATAGTAATAGAATATATAAAATGAATGCTCATAATTGTCAATGAAATTGATCTAAAGAACTCATCCATACCTGAAACCATAAACTGTTGACTATGCGGCTGAGTAAAAAAAGTGGTAACACCCACACAGTTCCAAAAGTAAGAGACAAAAATGGTTTTGTCCAAGACCATACTGTCACCCCCATACCAGGCGAATGACCAAATATAATTGTCAATAAGTACTTAAGGAACGGAAGAAGTCCGCATTCAAAAATTAAAATACTCGCCCAAAAAACACCACCGTTTAGGGCGCAACATTGAATTGTCCGTTTTAACACTTTAGACTCTCTGCAATATATAGATTTATGAACTGCAATCTTTTCTTAATTCAATAAGTTTCACTTGTTATTCTTTTAATATAATCCAAATCTTTAATATCACAGCATACAACTATATTAATATAATGACATACCTTTGTTGATTACAATGCTTTGCAGGACTATGTACAGAAGCATCTTTTTTATGTGTTTCCGTTCTTGAAGGTGGTCTACTACTCAATTTGTCATTAATTTGTTTATCCATATAAAAGAGAACAATTGCACCTTTTAAACTATCTGCAAATCCTTTGCAGATCGCATGTATTATCCCCTAAAGAATATTTTTTTTTGTTTTTTTTTTTTTTTTTCTTTTTTTTTTTTACTATATAAACACAGAGCGATACTTTTTAAATCTAATTTAATAATGAATTTCTTATTTTAATTCAAACAAAACAAAGAGCATGATATATGATAAAGCATACCAATAACATCCCTTGAAAAAAATAAAAATTGTCATAGAATTTTATAGGTTAATATAAGATTTGTTTGGATATGATGAACGCATTTCAATTTAAATACATATTTCTAAAACAAAGCAAATGCATAACAAAGATGCACGAGGTTAGAAGGCAAAAAATGATTAAATGAATTAATATGTGGATTATTACTCACAATCACGTTATCCATATCTTATGCTGATGTTTGGATTAATTTATGCTCCAAGTGTAAAGAGCGATCTGCTAAAATAACATTTTGCGTATAATATTCCAGTTTCGATATGATAATGGGTTGGAAAAAAAAAAAAAAACAACCATATAATAAATGCAAGGACAAGTTAGTAACTACATTACTTACACGGATGACATGAGTACTAAATTATTCGAGTTTTTAACGATAAATGTATTACGAATTTCCATCATAACCGGACGTTAAAGACGTTTATAAACCTACACTCTTAAGCGACCTTTCCGATCAAAAGTGACAAATTTGCATAAGAACTTTTTTCGAAAAACAATTGCAACAACGCATCAATCTACAACGAAGTTTTAGTCGTCACTAGTGATGGTTAGAGGTCGCCCGATTCAATAGGTTTAAAGATCACGGCTGTCTCTTACATTTTATAATAATGATCTTTTTGTTTTTTTCTTTTTTTTTTTTTTTGTTTTTCTTTTTGTAGAAAAGAAAAAGAGAAAAAATAATTTGAATGAAAGAATGATCGATAAAAAAAACGTGGATACCGCTATCTTAATTATGAGCGCGCAATTTTTAATGATCGCTTACTTCATTGCATTACTTATTGAATCAATAAATCGAACGAAATTACATCGTAAGATAATAAAAAGAAAAAGAAAAGGAAAGTCGAATTTCATTAATATAAAAATATTGTAACAGTGAAGTTTTCGAACACAAACATGTTCTGCAAATAACGATGCCTACATTTATGCGCATTAACTTTCGTTCGAAGCATTTTGACTTCAGCGACATAGGTATGGAGAAAGCATAAATTACGAATAGAAGCGGGAAAGCTATCCTCACTATGCGTCTATCGTATCGATGTATAAACTTGTGTTGGTTATTCTCCTCTTATGTATACATAACAATTGGTTTCATGTGGATAGAGTAAATAATTTTGGTAGACTGTGAACTCTCACACTTTTCAGTATATGTAAAGTTCATTGAATCGATTCCATCATCACGATCATCGTACAAATATTAGTCCAATGAAACGTAAGATTTAATTACAAATTAACTAAAACTTAGTTTTCAAGAGATCTATCACACTTAAATGTGATAGACTTTTATTAATTTTTTGCGGTAACCTTATTATATATATTCATTAGGCTACATAATCCAAAAAATTTATTTACGTTGAAAATAAATCTTGGAAAGTTTCACACAGCTTAAGCTTTCGAACATTTCTATAGATTGTTCTACCCTATACACGTTCCAAGATATTTCATCTCCCCTATTCTCCTTGCTCTTATTAAAATAGAAAATAGGTTACGCAACTCCATCAATTTATAGAAAGGAAGGTAGAATATAACTAAGTTAATGTAAATTTATGAATTCATCGAAACATTATATATAAATTTGTTTTCTTTCTTCAATAAAAACTTGTGATTATATAGCATTAATTTTATAAAATGTCATTAATTTTTGCAGGCAATAATCATTACGAAAAGATATCAACGAGAAATAGATCGATTAATGCACGAAAATATAATATTGGCAAATTACGTTTACCATTGGCCGACGTTCAAGAAATTACCGAATACGAAGATTCCACGGATGATAATTTTACTTTAACAAATAAATCAAAAGTACAAAAAAAACGCTCTCGTTTTTAATAAATTCTACGTCGATGTGTAAAAGTCACTTAATCTTTTATGAATCCTTAGGAGGCTCCATTCAAAAATAATAAGCTTGGATGGAATAAAAATTCAAGTGGAGAAAAGTTATTCAACAAAAAAGCCAAGAAAAATCAAATAATTAAGAAAGAAGATTCATCTGCATATTCGATCGATAGTGAGATTCTATCCTATCTCCTTTTCGAGATATTATTTTTAAATAATGTATATATTTATATTATATTATAGGTGTATCTAGCGCAAAATTGCCTGTACGTTTACGTGGTGGTACGGATTTTTTTCGATCTTCTTTGGTAAGCGAACGATCGTTGTGAAGAAATATACACATATATGCAAAAAATATTGTTACATCAATATTTTTACGTCATTGTATGCATCGCAGAAAACAAAAGGATTTATCGACAATAATAAAAATCATAACTTACGTTCGAGAAATACTCAGAAACCAATTATACCAAGAAAACAAAGTGAATTAAATTATCATAATCTGCGTAAGATTTAACATTATATTAACGAGATTGATTATAAAAATCACAAACAATTTTTTAATAATAAAATTAATTCATTAAAATATAATTAATAATAAAACGATTCTTTCATACATACACAGAGGAATCTGACAATGGCAAAGAAAAGAATACATTACCAACAAAGTTATCAAGTTCCCAGGAAAAAAAACAAAGTATTCAACAAACAAAGACTTTGAAAAACGTCAGTAAACTGACCGTTCTTCTTTTATATCTTCACTTTTTACTATCGTATTATTTATCTTTTTCTAAGAGCCAACGCTTTGAAGAAATGTTCGAAATGTGTGAAACAGAGACTAGATACGAATAAATGATCGTGTCGTTGAACGATCGTAAATGATAGAAATAAATATAGAAACGAGGGATGGATTAGTTAAATTCCAAATGCAAGTTTATCGAACAAATAAATGATCAATTTATTTATTTAGAAAAAAAAGAAAAAAAAAAAAAAGATTCATTTAGGATAAAGAATTTATGTCAAAGCATATGAGAATGAATCAGGATTTGGATCTTGAGAAATATGATTAATGAGACAATTAAAAATTAATCTTGCAACGAAATATAATATAATAAGTAAATAATTACATAATAAAATGAAGCACACTATATAGATACAATTAGAGTGTTATTATGCGTCTCTTTTTTTATAAGTAATAAAACAATTTTATCTCAAATTTAATTTTTCAACTTTCATTTGGAACAATTAACACCGCTATATATCATGACAATTTTGTCTAACATTAAAAATGATAATTATACACTGTACTATTCGAGTTTAACCTCACAAGTTACACGGAGAAACAAATTTGATCCTCCCTCTAATACCTCCAAAATAACCGTATAAGTTCCTTCACCGTCATCAGCTTCTACTTGAAAATCATCCGAGTTATAAGTACCCTATTGAAAATTTCAGTCAAATTGTATTCCATGAATAATGAAATGTTTGCTTGGTTAAATAATTATAATGGAAACGAAAGTAAATCGTTTGAAAATTATTTATCATTTTGATTGATTTAGTGGTCGCTACTTACGGGATTTATTGGACAACTTCCTTTATTAAATTGCGGCTCTCTGAACGATTCGAAGTAAGGTTTAAACATATCCGCGGAATTCATACTACAAAAATCGGTATTTTGTTCCATCATTGAATTGCCATCTTCATCGTTTATTTGTAAGTGTACCTAGAGTGAAATTCAATTTGATCATTATTAATTCGCAAACAAAAATTGACGAATTCCAAATAAATGTTTATATCAATGAATACCGTAATAAAACTCGGATTTATTTCTTCTTTGAATTCAAGTGTTGAGCCTTTTATTGTATTGCCGGACGCATTTAGATCTCCCATCGATATGGGTCCTGGTGCTACGTCTTCTTTCTTACATGACAATATTTGTAGTTCTCCTACCTGGGAATATGATTAAAAATTCTTCGATCCATATGGATTTATCTAAAAGAATGTATGTATTGGATTTATATAAGAGAAAAAGGATAACTCACAACATAATATGGAAGTAAGAGAGCGCATAACGCCGACACAAAAAATGTAACGGTAGATGAATACATTTCAATAATTATTTATTTTTCGAAAAACACTTTTAACTTCGTTGATTAACACTACAAACTTCTCATGCTCATTTTGAAATCCTTTTTATAGTCATATATGGATGTGCGTGCATACTACTGTAGGATGATTAAACGATACCTTAATCTAACTATGAATCTTTTTTATTCATTAGTATATTTTTATATATTGACATTGTATATTGAAATACTAGAAGCGTGGGAACAGGAAGAAAGGAATAAAACAATAGAGGAATTTAATTGTTTCCTAGAATCCAAAAGTATGTTTATATTATCATGATTCTTTTGCTTTGTCAACTCGTCAAAGGGATTTCACGCTAACTATTACGAGAATCTAAGAATAATATTTGTGTAATTTTATATTACACGTTGTTTATGACGTTACCTGTTATCGAACGATGATCGAGAAAGAATGAACAACGTGATGATTAATTGTATCACATATTAAAACGATGCGTGACGCTTATTCTTTTTCCTTTTTTCTTTTTTTTTTTTTTCTTTTCATTCAATAACGAAAAATAAAAAAGAAATAAAAAATATATACCGTTGGTTCGTGATAAATCAAAATTTGATAGATATCAAAGTTAAAATCGATTGGATAAAAGTATTAACATATTTGACGTCTAGAGAAACATTGTTTCGAATATTATAATTTTATTCTTACCACGATATGATTTCTATCGATATCGCATCGAGAGGCATATTCTTTCTATCGAAAATATCGATAACTCGATGTACTGTTTTAAGTTCGATTGGTGCACCGCACATGGTCCGTCATGGCGCAAACTTAAGTTACCGGAGAGTCAATGTTATCGTTAGAAAATAATAATCTCGTGCCGAAGTTAATAAGGGAAAACGAAGACATTACGTTCTTATTCTTGAGCGACTCGAATAGAAGAAAGATTGAACCGAACAGATGTAGATGTCAGAATTTGCAATGTGATTGTTTCGCCTCGGTTCAAAGCGGGGGTGTGACAATTTTTAAGGGCAATCTCGAAAGATAGTTTTCTTTTTCAAATCTGTAGTACATTAGATCCTTTAAATAGTATTGTCGGTTGTGCCTTTTATAACTTTACCGAAAAGTCGTATTATCATTGTTTCTTTTTTTCCCCTCCTACGTCTCTTCCTGCGCTTTTTTCGGGAATAGCAATTTATCGCGTACGTATAAGAAAGCTTTAATAACTCTTTATTTTATTTTTAAATTGAAAATTCATTTGTCAATTTAATTGTTACGATTTTTTTTTCTTTCATTCTTGTAAAGTACATATTAAATTTGATGATGTCAATGTCATTGATTCTGATACTAGTTATTATATCGAACGATTAAGGAGATTTTTCATTAATTTAATGCTCGTTTAATTGTTTCCACGTCACATACAGATTATTATGTTTTCTTTAATATTGTATACGCATGTTGAAAACTAAATAATAAATTAAAACATAAATATCAATATATTGGATCTCTTTGCTTATAGGTTATACAACCATTTGTTGTTATATGTCTCTAATATAACCAAGTCCTTAAATATTTTTAATGCAAAATATATGTGTTGGAATCACGCATCAAACATTAGGATAGAAATGCCGTTGAGTCCAACGAATCATAATATATCTACCGACACTACAGAAAGTGTAAATCCTGGTACATCTGTTCATGTGACATCAACTTGCTGTACTCCACCTCCATCATATCATAACATTAATTTACCTCTTGGACATCATTCTACATTACCTAGTGATCGTGGTGCACCGCCTTCTTATGAAGAAGCCATAGATCCCAATGGTGCGTACAACTAAATTTTCTTTTTTTTTTTTTTTTTTTTTTGCATAAAAAAATCTCAATATTTATATGATCATTCATTGAAACATATAAATGATAATGAGAGTTCTGTTTCAGCACCTCCTCCTTCGTATGATTCATTATTTGGTCGGATGAGGGAGGCACATAAAGTCTCCAAAGGTGTATTTGATTTCTTAAAAAATATAATCGTTCTTCTTGTGGGTACAAGTAGGTGATAAATTGCTTTCGTTTTAGTAATGGACCTTAAATAAGTTCTTTATCTTGGACAATATATACTATTCACTTTGTTCCAGTTGGATGCACCATTATTCTCGGTGTGACAATCGTAGTTCCAATATGCATGATGATCATTGGAGCATTGTACCTTTACGACTGTCCACAGGGTGAATACATACCCGTTTATTTATTAGTAGGTGGAGGATTTGGTGTATTTAAACAATTATTACATTTATCTGCACGTGTAAGACAGCGACAAGAAGAAAGAGATGAAGAAAGGATTAGACAGTCGCCAACACAAACATTGATCAATTGCTTCATGCTGGGCTGGTTTATCATTGGTAGGCAAGTTTATTGAAATCTTCAACCGTGCATTGTACTAAGCCAATTTTGACAATGCCATGTCATTGTTGAATTTCTTTATCATTTAATAGGTTCCATGTGGGTGTATAAGGAATACGAACCAAATTATGATCCATCCCTTGGCAAATATTGCAACAAAACTTTATATTTATTTGCCTTTTGGTTGATAACCTCTGTCTATATATGTCTGGGTGTTATAACAGCCGGTCTTTGCAGTATTTCTGTAGCCAGTATTGCGTTCCAAAGGCCACCGCCTGATCTTATGTAAGAAATATTAATAATTTCAAAAGAAACGAAGAATTGTTAAATTTTTTGGCATTTTGGGAGCAAAAAATGAGAGTGCACACAAGAAGACATCTGTTGACGGAAGTCACTCAATATTGGGGCACAAAAAATTCGTCCACGTTTATGTACCTGAGATACTTAAACGACAACTTATGCACAGATTATTTGCGCGTTAGAAATACCACTAAATACTTGCACTTCTCGGACTATGATGAATTGGAGGTTGGTTATGAAAAAGTTCTCAATATTATCAATACATTAATTATAAATACTCATATTCTTTGTATTTCTAATTTATAATTTGTTTACAAATCTTTAATCGATAATGGTGTAAAAGATATACGTACTCCTAATTTGCCAGTGGCAGATCGATTTATGCAAGAAAAGAAAAAACGCTTTAATCACTTTAGGTTGTGGATATTTCGTGGTAAACACGGATCTTAATCTTGTGCCAAGAGAAAGCAAGATCGTAGGGAAAAGTATTTTGTTACTGCAGTGTAGTATTGAATACGAGGAAAAAAGGTGAATACGATAATCGTATTTGAATCAAAGCGTAAAAGTGATATCTACGATCTCGCGTTACGTCTCGCATATGCTTCGACTTGAAATATTCGATCTCTTACGTCTCTAATACACTTTATTAGCATTAAAAATGCCCTATTGATAACACTATTACAATCTTTTCAACGACAAACGGTAGCTGTTCTTAAATGATCATAAGATAACTATAAAAGAACAAAGATCTTCACTTAGGCGTGACACGACTTATTACTTACGGTAAAAAAGACTGCGATATTTCGCGTTAACTTTATATTCTTTTGCCCTCTCCTCCGTCCTTTAAACCTTTAGCGACCTCCATTGGGCCTTCATCGTCAATGCAGTCAGATGTAATCTGTACAGCGACCTTTATCCTATAATCTATACCGCTTCAAGATTTCAAATTTTCTAAATTAAGATATTGGTATAAATAAGTTTTATCGATAATTCGAAACATAAGACAATTATAAAGCCAATAATTATTGATACCGTACGATTTTGGAAATAAATACGGTATATCAAATTGGTATTTAGGCATAGTGGAGGAACCATTAATTTAAGAATAATGTATTATAGGCATATAACGTTATAACATCTCTTCCACTTTCATACATCTTTAGCTACTTTGTCTTCCTATTAAATAAGTTATAAAATTAATTATTCTGGAGAAAAAAGAAAATGTAATCTCATTACTATGTCGATTGACTAAAACACGCGCTTGCGAATGAACATTGAACAAGCTTCTGCTTTTTATTGTATAATTAAGTGTATCTTCGGCATAAAACACTTAATATTGGATGAAGCTGGCTAAATTTGTACATACATAACAATGTGATTTGAACGCACGCTAATACGAACGAGTATATTACTCGCATTGCATTTATTGCTAATTATAATTTTACACTATTATCCTGGTAAACATATATTTTATGCGAAAACAGTGTGTATCTGTAAAAATGATCCCCATTATATCGTGCATTATAAGCACTTACTCACATTTCTTATTATAATTTCCTAAATAAACGGCTTAAAATTAACCGTTCGTATTATCCTTTCAGCGCGTTGTTACTTTATAATGCGTTATTTGCAATGCCGAAGTTCATTGATCTGGTTTTTCTTACTCCTTTACGTTCGTAATCGTAAAAACGGGAGCTAATATATTTTCATAAAATAATTGTATAATTTCAGGGAATTTCTTTTTCACCATAAAGATAATACTTATGAGATCAAACGCACTTAAATATATTATACTATACTCATATGTATTGCAAATATTTAAAATAGCTTTATATATTATACTGTAACAATTTATTATATTATGCTGCTAATATGTTATTATATTAATATTAATATGAGAAATATGATAACATATGATAAACATAATATGATAAAAACAATGACAAAAGAAAAAAAAAGAAAACTAAATATTATCTTTGCCGTAATCAATCTATTTCTTACTATTCTTCGCTCATATCATACAAAATACTTCTAAATGTTAAAAGCCATACAAGTATAGCACTACTTCGTAATATAAATAATTCAAGGATTTGCCCGTAAGATCGAATGAAAAAAAGAAAAGGCAAACGAGAAACACTAAATAAAAATAACAATACGAACGAAGAAAAAGAAGAGAAGAAAAGTTATGGTCATGATACCATAGATTTTTAATACTTATATTTCGAAGAGCAAATGCATATTTATACATCTAGATGAGTAGTCAAATCGGATGGCCTTATTGGAAAATCTTCTGCATTTTCATACTCTTCTTCTTCATCGTAATGATATTTTAAATATTCCTCTGGTTCCATCCAAGGCTCGTCAGGACACTTGTCTGTCAAGGATTGCAACGATACCTGGAAAGAGATCAAAGAGTTCTGGAATAAGGAGTAAAGAAAATTGAGGAAGAAAACTCGTCTCTGGGAAGAGAAGAGGAAACTTGATTTTATCGCAGAAATATGCCGGATATACATTGAGTACATGTCGTAATGAACGATGGGTTAAAGCAAAATCGAAAGACGAGCGGAATACTCGACCCGGATATCGTGATTCTATTAATGAACATCGAAGTTGATAGTCTGGCAAAAAGGACGGAAATAGAAAGCCGGAAATTCTCGTTAATATGAGGACAATCGAATAAGGCTCGGACCATTACCGATAGCCGTACTTCCGCTTTTCGCGATTTCCAGACGCCGAAGAGAATAACACTACGGAACGAAACGAAGAAGAAATTGAATTTTATCGCGTGCCTTCTCGATATTAAATTAGCAATGAGACTCGTAACTTCTCCGGAAAGAGGTGTTCGATGTTAGATTAAATCAGACAGACTCGACTAATTCAAAGTAATATGTATGTACGTATGCATATATATATACGTATTATCGGTGGATCGATTTCGGTAGAGAAGTTTAACGAGAAATATAATTGTCAAACATTCGTCACTTTTAGCTTACGATTTTTATTCAGCACGCATTATTTTCTTTTTTTTTTTTTTTTTTTTTTTCTTTCTTTCATAGCACAACAAGGATTTAGAATAAGTCTATTTATAAATGTAGTAAAGTAGGCGATTTTACGGGTCGATTTTTTTGCGTTGTTTTTAATATTTCAATTACAAACTACATAATATATGGAAGCTCTGATACATATGCATACGTTTATGAAATAAGTACAAAAAGGAAAACGAAGCGATCACGATAAAGATCGAAGATGACTTTAGGGAGGATCGTTAAATATTAAAGAAAGAGAAAACAAATATACACGTATATAATTTAAGCAGCACCTTTTTATGATACGCTTCCGGTATTATATGCAATCTATTTCACAATATTAAAATGAAAATTATTACGCGCTAAGTCAAGCATGCTTTCGTCTTTTTTAAAATAATAGCCATTGAATATTTAATATTAAAAAAAAAAAAAAAAAAAAAATATATATATATCACCATTTCAAACGAATGAAATACCTCTTCCTGCAAAGGTACCGGTTCCGGTGGCAATAATTCAGAATTATATGGAGTGATGCAACGTGCACGCCATACAGGTAGAACACCTTTCTTTAATGGAACGGGCTCGAATGGTGTTTCTTCCGCAAGTTTATCTTCGATTGTTTCTTCATCCGTCCTTGCCTCTACTTCCATAGTCTGATCAAATATACATTTATTTGCGAATTAGCATTCAACAAATATATACAGCAATTAATTCCGTTAGTGTTATTAAGCTCACCTTATTAGAAAATTGATCTCTAAGAGAGAAGAACTATTTTATAAAAATTCCGTTCTTAACAAATACAAATATTTTATTTTTAAATAATTTTATATATATATATGTATATATATATATGTATATATATACTAACATTTGGCAAATGCGGCAGTTTCTTGTAATTTAATCTGATTTGATATTAAACTTTATGTCATATAGAAATGAAAAAACAAAAAAAAAAAAAAAACAAAAAAAAAAAAGAAAGAATGAAATATTTTTTTTTCTATTGACCTACCGTATCAAGATCCCCAACTTTATCCTCCTCGGTTTGCTCGTAATTAGGATCTCGTAGGTGCACGTAATGTCCATGTTGCATACAGGCATTTTCGAAGGTAAAACAACCACGTCCGTATGGCTGTTATAAGATAATTTTAGAGAAAAAAAAAAAGGAGATTTACAGTATCGATTATATTCGCGTGCATTACCAAATTCAATTCCCAAAAGCCGTGATATCGATGACGAGGGTGAATGAGCTGACCGGGGCCTTGCATACGATCTTTGATCCAAGTACCCATAAATTTTGTCCCGGTTGCCGCGTAAAGATACGTTCCCAAACCATGACGAAGATTCTTTTTCCAGGAACCCTCGTAAACATCTTTATTCTCGTAAAAATACACGCCAAATCCATATTTAGTATCACGCTTCCAGTCGCCTATTGAACGATATTCTCCTTTTAGATCTTTATCATTTTCTTTCTTTCGTCCTTTATCTATCTTACGTAATATTAATAAAAATAAGTTAAGATATTATAATTAGATATTTACATAATCCTTCAGATATCATAACTTATTGTTGGAAATTTAATTTTATAGTTTCTCAGGAAGTGTCGATGGTCATAAGTAATATAAATTGATTACTTAGAACGATGTATTATATTTAGCTATCACGAAGAAAAGTAAATTTACACATTTCTCTTCTTCATATTTTTTCAATTTTTAATCAATTTGACGATACAACGACTAAATGTTAAAATATTCTTTTTTACGATATTATTGTACCTCTTATGTAGAATAAATGATAAAGATATTATATATATATATATATATATGCTGTGTTATTTGGATAAATTTTTTTTCGAGTTTCTAATGTACGAAACGAAAATAATTGTGTAGATACACGTGTTGGGTGTCAACCCACGTCCAAATAGCTTCTTTGAATCTGAATCGGATCCTATTTTCGTACATTCTTCCGTACCTTCGTATCGTGTTCCATCGGGGTACCAAAAAGTCCCTTGGCCATATTTAAGTCCCTGCCTCCATTCGCCGTCATATCGAGCACCATTCTTAAATACGTAGATTCCTTTGCCATTTCTTAGTCCTTCGCAATATCGGCCAATGTACATATCTCCATTGGGTAATAAAGCTTTTCCGAATCCATGACGATCGCCTTGTTCATTTCTTTCGCCTTCGTACAGCTAAAATTATAAACGCTCTACGTGTTTTCGTTTCAACGTTAAACGATAATATGTATATTTTATTTCGAAATCCATTAATCAGAAAATAAAATACTTACACCGAGAGGATTCTCTTCCGCTTCTCCGTACTCACCAGGAATCGGTAGAGGTTCTGTCATTTTCACAGGCACGAAAAGTTATCAAAACCAGAATAAACGATTCCAATTTGTTTTTTCAAGAAAATTTACTAGATTACGTTATCGTCTGTCCGTCATCGTAGTAAATGCAATAACGAGGCACTTTACTTAGAAATAGAAAAAAAGGAGAAAAACATTAGAAAAGCAAAAAAAAGAAAAGCATTTGTGAAGTTAAACTCCATTCGCTCTTTATGTTGCGTGGGCTTGAAAGCTTCTTTCCTTCGATTTGATTAACATCTTTGATCTACTTATTCCTATGTTTTATTTCGCGATCGCGTTTTTATTAATCGCCATAAGAAAAATTCATATTGTTCCTTCGTTTTTACAAAGGAAATCAAATAAAAAAAAAAAAATGAGACCAAAACAGAACATTCTTAAGTATATTTTGTTTGTTTGTTCGTGTTTATGTTTTTTTCTTTCTTTTAATACAGACATTAACGATGTTATTATAAACATAATTATACAATAAATTCATTCTTGTTATTCCTTGAATGTCATCCGCTTTAACATTGACGAATTCTCGACACAGTTGTATCTTCGATAATGTATGACTTTTCAATTGATTTTTGAATTACAATATCAAAGATCTAGTGTGGTCAATTGATTTACGATTACGTTCTCATTATAATATTGTCAAATCGACCGAAATGAGAACGATAATGATTTTACCATGTCACCGACCGGTCAATAGACCAATCAAAGCTTGTTTCTCCTTTTCTTTCTTTCGCACTGTTTCCAAATTTCGCTGCTTCCACGAACTCTTCCGTAATTTTATCGGCCGAGATCCCACGTATCGTCCTAAAATAGAGACAAGAAATTAATAAAAACATTATCTTCCTAATCCTAAAATAATGGCGATACAATCATTCCTTTAAAATCGATATCAAGCGACGAATAAAATACTATTTCTCATATGTATATGTGTAAAATCATATAGATATGATCTTAAATCTTAATGAAATCAATGAAAAAGAATATGTAGATAATTGACTAGAAAGTTGAATGATGATAGATAAATAAATCGATGAAATTGTAATAGTACTTTATAAAATTCAGAATGTATTAAACGAACCTTGTTAATTGAATGTTAAAAATTTAATTATGTAAAATCTAAACTACGAGTAATAAA
Organism: Vespa crabro; assembly: GCF_910589235.1. Taxonomy (NCBI): domain Eukaryota; kingdom Metazoa; phylum Arthropoda; class Insecta; order Hymenoptera; family Vespidae; genus Vespa; species Vespa crabro. Next base: position 2,937,472 of record NC_060978.1, on the reverse strand, counting down.
ATTTATTTTATGTAATAACACGTGTTCCAAGTCGCAATCGAAAAGAATAAGGAGTGAAAATGCTGAAATCAAATTCAGTATATATTTAAGAAAACTCATCTGAATATTCAGAAAAAAATAGCCACGAAAGAAGAGAAATTTTTTGCAGCAACAGGTGATCACGACATGTTTCTTTCATATTTTTATACTTTGCCCTTTTCGTGATTTTCTCAATAGAAGTCTGTTGTTCAAAAGTCTTTTAACGTACACGTATCAACAGGTCAACGAGAATATCTTTGAAATGTTCTTTATTGACATACATTTTTGCATAATAATTTTTATCGTATATATTCTACTACCTATCTCTTATATTCTTTCAAAGTTATCTCTGAAAGAATTCTTTACGGTTTTTTCCCTTTTAGCAATTTACCGTAGTAAAAAGGCGAAAAAGAATTGATTGACATTTTGTCCCGACAACACACATGCACACACACACACACACACACACACACTATTCCGATATATCAAGATATATCTTATATGTATCTCTGACAAAAAAATTACAGAAGAAATTTATAAAATTGATCATAAGTATAAGATAAAAAAAAGTCATAGTATTTGCTTTTAAAAAAATCTTATGAAACTTTTTATAAAAATTGTCGAAATCTGTATAATATAATTTTAGTTTTAAGGTAGTATCATAGTTCTAATAGACGATTTTAAATACAATTGAAATAAGGAATATCCTTGTCAATCATTCAAATAAAATAAATGATATTAATTTAAACGAGTGAAAGAACCAAGAAGAAAAAAAAAAAAAAGAAAAAAGAAAGAAAGAAATTTCAATGATTTTCATCGACGGATAAAAGAAAAGTTCGTCAACCAGATTCAACACCTCTGAACTTGTTACGATCAGCTCGTTCGATCCAAGGATATCCTCGTTAAGATTAAAGGAGGGAAGCATAAAAAGAAAATGTGACGAAAAAAAGGGACACTATATGACGGCAACACGTTTACGTGAAAAAGAATTCGTGCGATGTCAACGCAACTGGTAAATGTGAGATCCGAAAATACACAGCTTCGCGGAGGTATCAATGAGAATACCTTCGGTTTAGCACCCACGCTTCTCTCTCTCTCTCTCTTTGTCTTTCTTTTTAGAAAAAGATAAAAAGTTTTATGGCACTCACAACAGCAAGGAGTTCAAAAAGAAACAACACGAAATTTGTAAAATCGAAACACTTTTCTTTTTTTTTTCCTCTTCGCGTCAACAGATTTGTAAATTTTTCGATAATCAAACAGACAATAATCGTGACAACTTTTTAATAAGTTTTCAATCTAATCATAAAAAGAAAAAAAAACTTTGAACCAAATAATTTTTAGGGATGATATTCATGTTAGACTTTAAAAGTAATCGAGATCACGGATCAGAAGTGTAATTATTATCAAGGCTGCGCAAGGTTACACCCGGGTCACAAGCAAATAAGTTCCTCATTGGTACCTCGAACGCATCTCAAATATCCATTCATAAGTCATCATTTCCGTGTCTCGATCTAATTGAATCCACGAATTTTAAGTTAAAAGAGAGAGAGAGAGAGAAAGGGTTAAAAGTATTAGTTAAAAATCGCCGACCGAGGTCACTGTATGAGATGTAAACAGGTCAGGGTATGTCACGCCCACGGTCACGTATTCCATTAAGTTAAGTAAGGAAGATGTAATTTTATCGTGAGGCTACTTAAGTACAGACCCATGGTCTGAAACGTGTCCCTTTCCTTCGATCTTCCGATAAGTCTTCATCACCCGTTAAAAGGCAAACAAAATAAAAGAAAAAGAGAAATAAAGAATGGGGTGGAAAGTAATTAGTTCGGATATTCCAAAAGAAAAAAGTTACTTAACCCAGTTAATGAGATCGGAAGCTTTCGTTGAAAAAAAGAAAATAACAACAACAAGAACAACAACAATATTGAAATATCTATGCCCAACCAAATCGATGATCGTATTTTTTCCATATATCTAGAATGACAATTACGATAATACCTTGTCATGTCACGATTATATTTTATAATATTTTTTATATTTGACGCGATAAATAAAAGATAGAAGACAAGATGATAAAATTAAAGGATAATACACGGCAAAGGCTATACCGGTAAATGAATTCTTTTATTTCATCAAATATATTTTATCTTACGATCTCGATCGTTATAAATCAATTCTTATTTCGTCTCTCCCCCTTTCCCCTCCCTCTTTCTTATCTATGTATGGAAGCAGATATGTTTTACATGTTTTACTGAGAAATCTTGCGTTGCCCACGCAATCTCGAATTCCTTTCTAAATTTTTCTTCGAATTCCAAGAATAATCTGCCTCTAACTTTCTAACTCCCTCCCCTCCTCAGTTTATATGAAAACTTCTGTCAACGGCCATGAATGCTACAAACATTCGAAGATTTGAACGAGCCAACGCGGATCAGTATTTCTTCCTTCTTAAAGATCTTGGTAATGTGCGAAACACCTCGGACATCGTCGTTAAAATAAATTATGTTGTGCGAATTATTTGTATTCTTTGCCCTGAAAAATAGACTCGAAGGAAGAAGAAAAATAATATACGACGAGCGAGAAGGAGGAAGGGGAGAAAGAAAGGGAGAGAGAGACAGAGAGAGAGACAGAGAGAGAGAGAGAGAGAGAGAGAAATATCTTGTTGCTTTTTAAAATACATCGATGATACTATAAATATCGTTTAATTAAAATTCATGCTTCCACGCGAATAAATTTTTTACTCTTCGTTTTATAATTAAGATAAAATAATAAAAAAAAAAAAAAAAGAAAAAACACATTTAAGCAAATAAACTAGAAAGGATTGAATGACTGCACGAATCTGTTCGTTTATATGATCTCTCGAACTACTTGTTGCGCCTGACTAATATCGGATCGTATCACTTAGCATAGGACGCTAGACACGCGCGATTTTAAAGAACTTTTGTTCCTCTCTTTCTTTCGATACGCCCACGATACATTGAAAGAAAGTTTCCCTACAGCGATGTGTCTGTGTTTATAACGAAAGATCCACGAGATCGAGTCCAAAGTATATTTTTTCTGCTCGAATCGAGAATAATATGAAACGTGCGACACTCAATCAAAATGAAAGTCTCTATGAACTTCAACTCCATCCCAAGTGCGTATACATTTTGTCCAAACAATTTTTCAGCGAAGAATGTAAAAGAAAAATAATAACATCGATAGTGAGTAATCGCAAATATAATTTCGATTTGAATTTTTGGCGCGTGAGGTTTCTACGAGAAAAAAAAAAAAAAAGAAAAAAAAAACATAGGCATTCTTGATAGAAGCTACGAATAATACAAGAATATATTCGTGCGTCATTGAACTCCTAAGCTGATGAAGAGAGAGAGAGAGAGAGAGAGAGGGATCCTAGAAACGATATTTTATTCGATATCACGTCGCAAGAAGTTCCTCGACGGTTAATAAAGATATCTACGGACATCCGCGAGCTATTTCGTACCGCGAGGAACATGGATCTGATTCATCCGAGGACCGCGAAGAAGAAAAAAAGAAAAGAAAGAAAAGAAAAAAGAGAGAAAGAGAGAGTGTGTGTGTGAGAGAGAGAGAGAGAGAGAAGATATACAGGAGCGAAGACGTCGTCGTATCGTAGTTCTTAGCCGTTGGTGTTGCGTCTTTTAAGAGAGACACGACGAAAGTAGACAAAGAGGATAGAGATAAAAAGAAAAAAAAGGAAAGAGAAGAAAAAAAATAAGAGAGAAACAGCGGCAAATGGGTCACAGTTGGATGTGATTGGTTCACTGGTGATAGGGTGGGAGGTACGAAGGCGACATCGAAAGGGTAGGGGTTGTTGAATGAGTACCGGGGACGCTCGACGTCGCGATGCATTCCGTCGCAGTCACCCCGAGACGATATCATCGGAACTGGGATGATTAAGTTATCCCATCGGATGAAAACGAAACGAGTTATAAATCGACAAATTAACGAGTGAAAAGAATTTGTTCTTGAGAATTATATTAAAAAAGACGATCGAACGAACGACCGGTGTCCTGTTTCGAAAGGTAAAACTTTCGCGTTCAACGCGCTATTCAATTTTCATTCCCTTCCTTCGAAGGCTTCTTTTTCTATATCTTTTCTTTTCCTTTCCTTTTTCTCCTTCTTCTTTTTCTTCTATTAGTACTTTTTCTTCCTTCTCTAATTCTTTCATTTATTATATCTTATAAGTCTTCCGCCCGCAACCAAGAAGCTAGAAACTCCGATCGTCTCATTCATAAATCAATATGAATTATTAATAAATATATAAGGATTCAATAATTCTTATTGTAAAATGAAAATCATTTTTACAATTACGAGAATAAATGCTATTATATTCCTATGTATTACAAATTGCAACGATATTTCTTTCGTAGAAATCAAACGTCAAATCGAATGAAATGTTAAATCATAAATCGATTGCGATAGACGATTTAATTTCGTGCCAAGATACGATAAATTTCAATTAAAATTTCTATCAAATAAATTTGCGTCTGTTAATTCTCGTCTTAGTCGCTCGTCGAACTCGCATAATCAAAAATTTTAATTCTCCTTCTTCTTTTTCTTATCTCCCCTCCCTTTTTTTCTTTTTGGTGGCGACATCCACCGTGATTGGAAAATACACGAATATAGACTTACTAAAATTAGAAGCAATTTTATATAAATAGGTATATTCATCGCTGAAATATTTGGAAAACATAAACAACGTGTTCATACATCGTTGGTATACTTCATTAAGTTGGATAACATCAATTCATTGATCATCAATGAATTAACATCAATGAATTGATGTTATCAATGAAATGATCGATTCACCTAATGAAGTTAAAACGCGCAAAATTTCAATATTAAACATTCAATTTATTAAACATTCAAAATACCGTTTTTTTGTTGCAGAGAGACAACCGAGGAAAGTTTTGGCGCTGATTTTTCTGAAACAACGATTTTTCAAAACGAGGAACGAGATAATGCGAGCAACAGAGGATGCCCTTCTTATCTTGGGACTGAATATACTTGGGATGATAACAGCCGCACCCTTATTGAGTCCGCAAATCGACTGGGAAAAAAGAGAAAATTTCGCACCTGTTATCACGTCGGACTGCTCGCCAAATGTACGATGCTTAGAGATGTTACCACTTGAGCCAGTTGCCGCCGATACGATCATTTTACCCGAAGATATCCCACCGACGAGGTATTTAAATAATTTTTATTTTAGAAACGTTTAATTAAGGCCCTTCGATGAGAATTTTCCAAAAAAGAAAATTGTTCTCTTTGATAAATTACTATAAGTAAAAATCTATTCACTATGTTCTAAAACAAGGATCGTACAAGGATCAATAATCTCGATCGATCGATCGATCGATCGATTTCCAAAAATCGCAGATTTTAACGAAAACGTAAAGATAATTTTTTTCTCGAAGAACAAGGGATATATAAATCGAGTGTAACGAATTATTTTTGATTTTATTTACCGACGTAAAATTATATCACAGAAGTCAGTATGGAATTTGCAAAACAGGTCAATAAAAATGTTCGATCTGATAGACGGTCTTAGATGTTGCAGAATGCAACGTGTAAATGTATTTAACAGTGCATATATTCGGTATAACGACAGGCTGATATACCCACGCACGATATTTTGGAATGCCAATGACTACTTTATCATTTGTAGAATTCAAACTAGACGACAGATCACGAATGCAGGTACTGACTCAGTATTACAATCATGGAAGGACAGTGTTCCTATTTTGGAGAGCGAAACTCGACAACTATTACCGGTCAAACGAGTCTCGAGTAAAACGATTAAAAAGGATTCCTTCTTGTCGCATGGCTGGGGTGCAGGTGGTATGCCTTTTTCTGTTCTTTACATGACGCCGCATGGACCTAGACTCAATCATGCTGCAAGCACCGCAACCGGTGAGAATTTGTCATTATGTAAATATATATCTTATAAAATAAGAGACTTCTGTCGCGTATATTTAAACGTACTATTGTAAATCATAGGAACGAGTCATCAACAAGAAGTTGGAAAAGCGAATGAAAATCCTACAGCGCCTTTAACACAACCGAATTATCGAGTCGCCGTCAGAACTGGCCCGTCCATGCAATCAAGACGACAATACCCGATAATACCTCAGCTCTTTACATCGTACGGATGGGGAACGCTCGGAAAATAGATACGGACATACACATTTAGTAGATAATTCTGAAGAACACGATTTTGATCTCATTACTTTTAAAATCATACTACGATCGCTTCATATTTAGAACACTTTGCTGATTTTATTCTATCGTTAATATATAATCTTTATATAGCTGAATAATTTAAACTAGTTTGTAAAATTTATGTTACATCTAATTCTTTGTAGATAAATATGTTAGTATGATTTAACAGCGATGTAATAAATTTTCGAGATCTCATATATTGTAGAATTCAAATAGAAGATAATATTTAAAACAAAAAAAAAAACAAAAAAAAAACTGTTATACCGATTAACATGATAATCTTTTTTTTCTTTTTTACTCACCATTCATCTCTTTCATGGCTTTGATAAAATCTTGTGGATCTTTGAAGGATACGAATCCGAAACCTTTAGTTTTGTTTGTTCGTTTATCTCTAACTACTTTCGCCTTTTGAAAGCTAGGGTACTTGCCAAATACTCTCACTAGCATTTCATCGGTAACATCATTTCCCAAATCACCGCAAAATATTCTGAAGTCATCTAAAATCATAATAAACAAAATTGACATGATTGCTCATATGTTTTACTTTTAATAGACATGTCAAATATTTACCTTCGTCCCATTCTAACAGAGAAGGATCTTCCCAAGTCTGCCCACCAGCCATTCTAATAATCTTTTTATTTTTCTTTCCTTTACCTTTTGGATGACTTTCTTCGGCACTAGCATTTGCCATAATAGAACTGGCTTTCCCTTGACTAATGGCCAATTCTGCAGCTGTACTAACTCCTTTTACTTTTGGTTTTTTTTTACCTTCATCTTCTGGTATTTTTGTATTGATAATCTGTTCAATAATTTCTGGATGAATCATTGGCGATGACGTAGATTCATAAGTTTTTGGAGTTGCACTTAAACATGGATCCACCATATTTGGTAAATACGGATTACTTATCTGTGCAGGAGAAGAATATGTTGTGATAGGGACTGTACCTGTAAGTGAAAGAAATAAAAGATATAAATTAAATAGATCTCTTTAATAATTTCGTATGCGTGTGTATGTGCGTGTGTATATATACATATATATATATGTATATATATATATATATATGTACCTTGTCTTGCTACTTGTTGCGGTATTAACATTGGTGGTGGTGGTGGCGGTGGAGGTGGTGGAGGTGGTGGTGGAAAACCTATCATCGGTGGAAAAGCTAATGTTGCTGCGGCTGCTGCAACGACTGGTGTTGGAAGTTCATGCTGCTCTAGTTGACGTGCGACTTGATTATATGTATTGGCTCCTATTACAGGTCTAACCATTGGAGTCACTAACTGTCCTCCAATTTCTGCTTCAAATCTATGGATTTAGATAGAAGAGTAAATAAAGATGAAATATTATTTACAAAACAAATAAAAACTTTTCGAATTTTCGAATATTACCTGAGATCAAGTTACGTGATATCTTGTTTTAATTCCAGCTATGTTGTAATATATGTACCGCCATACACTATATGTATTTATATTCAATGTATGAGGAAAAAAAATTCCAAAATGTAAATATAACCAAATCGTTACAAAGCGAAAGGAAAGTTAAGAAAAGGTTAAGTGAAAAAAATGTACGCAAATATTCATTACCTGCTCATTTCATCTTCCATTTGTCTTAGTTTGTCTTCCATTTTTGTAAAGTTTCTTATGCACTTTGATCACAAAAATGTTCTGTGAAAAAGTTTTAAATATTTTATTAAATGTACGTTAAGAAACAAAATCACAAGAACGAAACTTCAGATATTATCCACGTACATCCTGAAATAAGCTTAAATAAGGGATACCAAAACTTCAAATCAAAAATTTGAATCTTTCTCAGGGTTACCATCGCGTTTCGACGAGGTCGCCAACTATTGGTAGAGTCATGAACTAATATTACGTGCAAACGAACGTTTTATAAGCACATTTCTGTCATTGAAATAAAATTTTTGGAACTTTTAGATAATTCCGACAATAAAACATTTCCAAGAATTAATTGTATAAAATATATTAAAATATAAATACTATTTAAAAATATAGTAAACGTTAAAGTTATAAGAAGATAAGATATAAAATCACTAAAGATAAATTGGCAACATTGCGATCAGCTGTTAAAATAGTAATGAACTTCAGTGGACAGGAGAGAGAGCAAACATGGTTTCTTCGTTGAAATTTGGTTCTGTTATTTTTTTAATTATTAACTTAATTACTGATCATATTAATGCAGAACACGAGGAAGATCAATCAACCGATCTTTATATTATCGAAGGAAAAGTATTCCCATGGGAAAACACTGCTTCGACTGGTTGGCAGCTAATGACTCATGTTATGGCTAATGGTGGTGAACATTATGGATTTTTAAGGTAAATTAATTAACATTTTCATAAAATATATTATACGATATATTATTGTAAGATTGTTATTGTAAAATTAATGAATTTTGAGTAAACAATTAAACATTTACATTCTATATTAAAAATATGTTATGTCCATTATGTTGTATTAATAATATCATTTATTTTATTAATTCCTTTAATAATAGATTGATTTTTTTCAGGGAAGATGGAACATTTGTAATTTCTAATGTACCATCAGGTTCATACATAGTAGAAGTTGTCAATCCAAATTATTTTTATGAACCTGTTAGAGTTGAAATTAATTCAAAAGGAAAATTCAGGGCACGAAAAGTTAATTTAATTCAAACTTCACAAATAATTCAAGTACCATATCCTTTAAAAATGAGGCCACTTTCTCCTTTCCGATATTTCCAAGTCAGAGAGCAATGGAGAGTAACAGATTTCTTATTTAATCCAATGGTAATTGTTAATAACATTTTGATATTTATGTGTAATTTTTTATATTATATAAATTCTTATCAATTAATTATATTTAGGTTTTGATGATGATACTACCATTGGTTCTAATTATGATTCTACCAAAAATCATGAACGATCCAGAAACTAGAAAGGTTAGTTAAAAGTAATTATAATTTTATGATCCATAAGGTATATATTTTTATTATATATTATATACTTTTAGGATATGGAACAACTTAACAATCTTACCATATATAATATGCCAGAAATGTCAGAAGTGATAACAACATTTTTATCTGGAGGAGAAAAACAGAAAACTAAAGCAGTGAAAGCAGCAAAGAAAAGACAATAAGAAATAACAAAAATAGTAATATATTTATATCTTTCTAGTCTTCAAGTTTTGAATATTTCATAAAATTGATTTTCGCAAAAAAACAACAAAAAGAACACATTTGTAATCAAAACTTTAAATGATCAGTGATGAGTATGATTAAAAAAAAAAAAAAACCATGTACATTTTTAATATATTAAAAATTTTAACAAAGATATATTATCTTATCATAAAATATTTATAAGTTATTTGATGAAATTATTAACATATTAAATCTGAGATTAATACATATTACAACTGTATATACTTTAAAAGCATTCAAATTCAGTTTTTTCTTAATTTATGATTTCACTGCTCTTTAGTTATACACTTCAATTGTAAAAGGTTAAAGATATGAAAAGAAATGAAAAATAAAAAAATATGAAACGTTATATGTTCACACACTTATTTTCTCTCTTTATAATATTCTATTTAAAATTGTATCTTTTTTTCCAATCATATACATTCATTCACGATTAAAGTATGAATCATAGTAGCACAAACATCGAAAAGAAATTGATTACAAAAATTTCAGCTGCCTTTCTTGGAATTTCGCTAACAGTATTGACAAAAACTATTAGCATGACACACAAATGTTATCGGGTTTGAAAAAACATAAATTGGTCTTTATTATGCCGAAATAAAACTTTCCTTGTCTATATATATATATATTCACGCTCACGTATATATATATATATATATGTGTATGTGTATGTGTGTGTGTGTGTGTCTGTGTGTGTGTGTGTGTTCAAATAAAGCTATAAACCGAAGTGAAATATGAGATGATTAATAATAAGATATTCCAAATGTTTTAATATTATACGTTTATTAATAAACAATTAAACGAAAAGGACTCTTCATTATACGTAAAGAAAGAATATTGTAATAAACAGTGAAAAAATGATTTATTGTACGATGTAATCATTTGTTTAAAAATATGATTTGAATGGAAATAGTCAAATCGAATGTTAAAAACATCACGTTTGTTTGTTAAACGAAATAATTGTATGGAAAGAATTTAATTGAGAATAATAAGAAATTCATCGTACATACCTACGCATTTTCATATTATTCGTTTTTGATATATATATTATCCACTTAGTTGTTAGAATACTACCGTGATCGTACACATCCGGGCAGATCTGAATGTGAGCCCGAAGGTGAAAAAAAAAATGGGTAAAGATGGCTGATCTCGACTGTGATTCAGCGTTGGACGATGCGAGCTCCAAGACCTGCCACGGCCGGTCTCCTTCTTCCTTCCAAGAATTCGTACACTGCCAATTGAGAGAGCCTTCGGCTTCACGGCTCCATTCACGACGAGTAGCCTATTCGTGACACAATCCGTGTAGCCTATCGAAAATACTGTGTTTCTTTCTCTTATCTTTCTATCTCCTTCGCACGTGGATGTGCATACGCATAAAAAAATAAAAAAATAAAAAAAAAAGCATTTAACTTCGAAGATTAAACATCAGTCAATCTAGTGTAAAGAAAATTCTTCGATAGCCACACATTATCACGTTCAGTATGTATATATTTTGAATCGTTAATAGTGTATACGATCGATAAAAAAATATTGTCATATTAACACTTTGTGATTGTTAAATAACATTTTTATCCGGTTGATACTTATATGCAAAGTTACTAAAAAAAATATATATACGTATATATTCGACTATTAGGTAACAATATTTTTTATATTAGATCTTATCGTTGATTATTTCAATTTGATAAGTAACACAAGCAGAATTGTTGTGACTTCAACGTCGATTTCTGCATAGTCATAGTTATATAAATTACAACAAATAAATTCGATTACCTATGCGTAAGTTTTGTTTTTCCTGGAACTTTAACGTCAAAAAAAGATGTATTGCACTAGATTATTTGGTCAACGATAACAAAATTGTGAAATATTTTGCATTAATAAAAAATTTCAATTTTAGTTTGAACAAAAGCGAAGAACAAAAAACTTTACGAAAAACAGGTTGCCGGTGATCCGATGGAACCGATGTTAGTGTCGATATTAGTGTTATAAGATTTAAATCGATAGGAAAGGATCATCGTAAGAATCTCGATATCTTTCACTTACTTACTTTTCACGTCGACGGCACCGAATCGAATCCGTGAGAAAGGGTTTAGACCAGGAAGAGCTCGATGACGCACGCAAATTTCAAGGAAGAAATCGTTTGAGTCGAGCAATACACGACGAGTCAGTCGGTGCGTGGTCGAGACGCAACACACGATTCATACTTTTCCTTTTCCTCCTCGTCGTCGTCGTCGTCGTCGTTTTTATCGTTGATGTCAATGTCCGTGAATCATTCGCGATGTGCGAACGCAAAGAACAAGGATCAAGAAGAAGAACGTTGCACGACATCGAACGCGTCAGTGCAAATCACACGATTACTCCAAGAAGACGAAGATTGTTCTCGATCGATCAATAAATTTTCTGTTTCTGAACATCGATCTAGTTGGATTTTCGAGAACAATGAGAAAGAAAAATCTAAAGAAGATTTTCGAGGAGAATCGAGAAATTTATTTGCGAATTTTAACGATTCGATGAAGAGCAAAGATGAAAGTAATGAATCGAATCATGACATTACTGCAAAACTCGAAACGCTTCTTCGAGTCTCTTGTGAAAACTCGGCGGTATCTTTCGACGGGGAAGAATATGATAACGATGAAATTTCCAAAGAGAATATTACTTGTCGTTTGACGTGTTGTTCTGGCGATGCTAATGTGCCGGAAAAAAAGAATAAGTCAAGTTTTAACTTCGAAGAAAAGGAAGAAAAACAATTGGGATTAGAGAAAGAACGATTGATTGATTCAAGTCCGGTTATGGTGCCATATGGTAAGTACCATTATGTCTTATTATGTCCATAAAACAAACTTGTTGCATTCTTATTAAATAGATCGTTTACATGTATCAAACGACTTACAATTGTTTGTTTTTTTTATAAATCTTCATACGATCTATTATAAATCAGGTTTGAATTTTGTAAATTTTTAACTTTATAGATCCATCCGAATGGAATTCGAGTCACGTAGCGTCATGGATTTCATGGTGCAGCCGAGTATTTTCGATAAAACCATCACCGACATCGAAGACTCTTCCATCGACCGGAAAGGAGCTACTGAAATTGTCTTTGGAGGAATGGCAACGTTTTCCGGGTGGTCGAATTTTGGCGAGGCATCTCGGTTACTTACGTTTACAGGCGACCGGTGTGTACAGTCTAGCTTTGCTTCAAGATGAGAAAGTTCATGGTGAGTCAGATCTGCTGCGCAAATGCATGTTGGTTGTGTAATCAAATTAACTCAAATTGAATCGAAAGTTTTTAAAATCTATTTCGTTTGTCTATCTTAAAAACAATGCATCGATCTTCTTAGATTTAGAATTCTCAAATGAGCTCAATGAATCGACGGCAAGTGATTTTGTTATCATCCGAAAGGACGAAGGATAAGAAGAACATTTTTCATTGTAAATAATGAAACCATATAAATGAGTTCTTTTGAATGATAATATTGTTTATTAGATAGAACGAGTTGCGACAATGATAATCATCCGATTCATTATTTTCAACGTTACTTTTACACGTTAAGAAACTTCAACGATGGGGGAGCATTAACGCAATCCATGCAATAAATCTAAATGGCACAGGGTCGGCGGAGGTCGATGGTAGCGGGAGAGAAGGGGGCTAATAAGAGTTTCAATTCGGACCAAGAGTGACCGGAAGAGGTTAACCGTTCCCCAGGGTTGGTTCTGCGTTCTCTATGACCTTATCTGAACTCTTAACGAGGGCGCGATCTATTAGAGATAAAGCCAGTCCAGCGGAAAAGTAAATATGGAGGGCGATAATGGTTTTATATCCGTCCGTATCCATTCACACCCTTCGTCTAAATTCGATCAGACGGGAAAAGACTTATGTCGATCGTTTGTACGTTTGTGACTGTGACTTTGAAATTCATTACGATCGATAAAGGACCGTTCTATGAAGTGTTCCATTTAAAGTCGATCTTTTGAAAAAAGATTATAGGTAGATATTGTTTGTACGTCGCTTAATAAATGACCAAACGATTTACATACTTAAGATGGATGGTGATAAGCGCGCATTAATTATTCTCGAAATAACATTAGAATATTCATAAGAAAACATAAGTGTCCATTTGACAATACTTAAAATAAAAGCTTTATCCCCAACATAAATATCAACTAAAAATATTACACACGTGCATATATGTACAGAAAAAGTATCATAATCAGGGAGTACCGAAGAGTATAGTTGAAGTTGAAATATAGAAATATAAACGTGTAAGAGGATGAAAAAGTCTGGGCCTGGGTTCGCCGAGTCGTATTCCGCAAAGACGAAAAGTTCGGCTTCTAGTAGAAAGAAACGAAAGAATAGAATAGAAGAAGAGCACACGAAGAGAAGAAGCAGCAGTAATCTTGGCATGGTAAGCCCAAGAGATATATCGTCCGTTTGAATAACGTTGTACGTTCACATTGAGAGTGAGAGAGAGGTACCCGTTTATTAAACGAATCAGTGTTATCGCGGTGAGAGTGTCCTCATGAATAAACCATCGAGTGTTTAGGGCGGTGGAAAGATGGTGCCACGAGGGGTTACGGCCTTACAGCGCAAACTGCACCCCTACTCTAGCTCTCTTCTGCTCTTTTGCTCCTCTTCTCACCTCCTTCTCTCGTTTTACCCTCTCTCTCTCTCTCTCTCTCTCTCTCTCTCTCTCTCTCTCTCTCTCCCTCTGTCTTTCTTTCTTTCTCTTTCTCTCCCGCTTATACACTTTGAACCTGGGGAAATTCTGCGGACTGGGGACACTAAGCTCGCCACAGGACGCGACTATATTGTTTTCTTGATGAGCGCGAAACATCCCTTGGATCTTCGACGTATGTGAAATAATTTTACGCGTCACAAGGACCTACGACAGTTTTCACTTCCGTTTGAATAAACGTCATATCCGATGTTATCGCGTTGCGTTCTATTATTATGTACGTATGAGATAATTATTTTTCTTCAAATCGCACGTAAACAGTTTGATTTGAGAATAAATATTAATAATAAATGCGAAATACTTTATGTTAAGAAAAATTATTGCTATGTAATATATTACACATGAAATTTAACGTGCATGTTATAACGATAATTAATGATTTAGATAAAAATATTTTATGAGCATTTCAATAATCTTTCTTAATAATAACGAATGTTATAAATAATCACAAAGAATATATTTATTAGAGTTTTCCCTAGAAAATGCGTGGATCGTTTTATCAAACGAGAAAACTCCAATCAAACGTATATCTTTTATTTTCGAGTATGCGAATAGAGAGAAGAAAATAGAATGGGTGGTTCGAAAAGGAGAGACGAAAAGGAGAAGAAACGAGGAGGAGAGTCTGAATGCGTGGCCTGGCAGTCTGAGGTTCGGGGGTGACAATAGACCTCGTGAAGATGCAGGAGGGGCGTCGAGGGTGGAGACAGCTTCGCGTACGTAGAGAAGTGCAAAGGTATTCCAAAGAGTGGGGACGATAAGAGCTGAATCACAGAGGGCAAAGGTTTGTCAGTTTCACTCTGTCCACCGACAAGTCTGTTCGATTCCATCGACAATCGCTTTATTTTGAACTTTTCGTTCATCTTGTAAACATCACATTTACGATTTTTTTTACTACCGCCACATTTAACGCATAAACTTTGACGATCGTGTGTGTAAGATGTGAGTTGTTTCTTTATTTTATTTTTCTTTTTCTGTGTAACAAGAAGCAAACTTTTATTTCATTCAAAAAATGATTTTTAGAAAAAGGAACAATTGTATAGCAAATTAACATTTTATCATGTTTTATGTCATTTAAATTACGTGCTATGGAATTACTATTCCTATAGCAATGTGATTTTCTCGTATCCTGTAATATTTAATAATAGCGATGAGAAATTGAATTCTTAACTTATACATTTATATATATATATATATATATAATTTGTATTTACGTTCGATAAGCTATAATTTCGATGAATATAATAGTATATAATTCCATTGGAATGCGATTATCACACCAGATCCTCATTTTATATTACATAGATATTACATAGATCCTCATTTTTCTTTCAAAATTAAGCAAGTTTTTTCGTTTGTTTGTTTTCTCTTTAGAAAAACAAACGACGTTTATTTACATATCTTCTAATTCAGATATACTTTCTTGATTATAATTTTTCTTTATATTTTATCTTATCTTTCCTAGCATTAGGTGTCATTTTGAAACTTCGTACGGTGAACGTTTTAACAGACTATTAATGCAGAGAACATTAATGTTAAATTGGAAGAAATTTTTGAGAAGGCACATCGATCTATGTATTCAAGGAAAAGATGGGCCTGTCGTCCAGTGGTGTTCACACGGTGAATGATTAGTCAAACGTAATGTGGAGGATTCAGACTCACCCACTGCGTCTTGAGCAGGACAGCAGATTACATCCTTCGGCAGCTGCGTTTATTTATAACGGTACATCATCTCGTATAATCGTTTTAAGCGTCTCCCCAGATTTATTATTGTTGTTTTAAAAAAATACGATATGTTGAAACACAGGGCAAATCTCCTGTCGTCGATTCTCACGCATAATTTCGAGGAATATATCATAGATAACGAAGGTCGATGAATCGTTTCTCTTTTTCGAGCGAATTCTGGGAGGTCTGATCATCTCCTACTCCATTCTCACCATCTTATCCCTCTCTAAAGCTTTTTTCTATTCGTCGATTTTAATCGAGACATATTTGATACTCGATGACGTAAGCTTATAAATATATAAATAGAGAAGATAAAATAGAAAAGAAAGAGAGAGATAAAGAGAGCAGGGGAGAGAGAGCGAGAGGAGGAAAAGGAAGGATAAAAGAGATGAGGATGAAGGAGAGGGATGAGAGGTTCGACCATAGCACTTGTAACGAATTTAACAGCTCGACCTCGACTCGAGGAGTATCACGTCGCATGCGTATTTCTGTTTCCTTCTCGTAGAAAGGTTCGGCCTCCTACAACGGACTTGCTCGCTGATTGGATCGACAGCTGGAACCGGTGGTTCCGGGGCGGTCGGAGGCGGACAGGTTCAACTCTGGCAATTCCTGCTGGAGCTACTCTCGGATTCGTCCAATTCTTCCTGCATAGCATGGGAGGGATCTAACGGTGAATTCAAGCTAACTGATCCGGACGAAGTAGCACGAAGATGGGGAGAGCGCAAAAGCAAGCCCAATATGAATTATGATAAACTTTCGCGGGCGCTCAGGTAATTGTTTCGAATCATTTTCATTTCATCGTCTTCTAATGACTAATTGATTCGTTTTTATATCAAACTGATGTGAAATTAAATTCCACGGTCTACCTATAAAAATCTATTTGGAAAAAAGAAAAATTGAATGTAATTATCTTATAATATAAGAATAGAAAATATTGCAGTTTCTTTTAAATATAATCTTTTTGCCGTTACAGGTATTATTATGATAAAAATATTATGACAAAGGTGCATGGGAAACGTTACGCGTACAAATTCGACTTTCATGGTCTAATGATGGCATGTCAAGCTCAAGCGGGCATAGCGATGGATCCACCTACGTCTTCTCGAGGAACTGGACCGAACTGTCATCCTCATCACGCGCATCACGCTCATCATCTTTATTCGAGCGGAGGTGCAACCGCATCTCAGCATCATTCTATACCTCCGCCTCCGCCACCACCACCACCGCCGCCTCCACCGCATTACTGTTGGCCATATCATCGATATTCGCCACCGACGTAACGCGAACTTTTATTCGTCGAATTTGTGAACAACGTGAATTTCTACAGAACTTTTTAACGAATAAAAAGAAACGTGGATTTAATCGTTGTTAAGGGAAATTCTGAATTCGATTTGAAATGAACGCAAGAATTGCATTCGCATTCTCATGTACAATTCTTATGTATATTTTGTAAGACACAACTTTCTATTTAATAAACTTGCGATTGAATCTATTCAATAAATATATACGTATGTAATAATAAGGAATAATAAATAATAAGAAGCTAAAAATTGAACGTTTTTTTTCTCCTGATATCTGATATAACTGACAATGTCTCCCATTAATCAAATTTTTTGATAACGTTGAATATTTCGTTATCAACATTGATAGTTACATTCTTCCAGGTTTTGAAATTGTTATGCAAATGATTTAACCTTTTCGTTTTTACCAAATGTAGATGTAAACTACCTTACCCATTGTCGAACATATAGATAGCATAAAATTGGAAAAGTTTGTGAGTCTATGTTAGTTCTACGTTAATGATCATAGATGTCTGCTCCATTCACAAAATCAACCAATCAGAAGACGAATCGAGTTGACAATGAATGTAGCAACAAGCCGCATGATCTAGTGGAAGCCATTTCTCTTTCCTCTTAAGAAAAGGTAAATGGAAGCATGCTGTATGGCAGCGCGCTGAATATCGGTTTATTATAGTGTCATCGTTCTGTTTTTTACACAAAAAAATATCAAAATGTAATTTGTAATATAAAAATACTAATGTTGTGTAATTATTTCAGCTTCTTGAACCAGTAGAAACATGTCCGACGTGGGAACGTAAGTGTGGTTATGTGTACACAAATAATTTCATTCTAAAGTTTTTAGAGTTAAACTATATAAATAGAAGTGAGTGAATATAAATTTATGATTTATGTTCCTTAAGATTCTGTGTTGTAAAGGAATTAATTATAGTAAATATGTAGATATTTGTAAAAGTGTTAACTTAATCTTTAGTCGCTTAGATGTTAATACGGCTTTTTGTTAAACAGAATTATTTATCGAATATAATTTGCAGTGATGATGGGCCTTCTGCGATCACTGCAGGAGGTCCTATGGACGTAAATACAGCACTACAAGAAGTTTTAAAAAATGCTCTTATTCACGATGGAGTAGTTCATGGTCTTCATGAAGCTGCTAAAGCATTGGACAAGTAAGTCAAATATAATTATTATTTATTAAGCATTTTGAAAATAATGAATGATGATATTTATGGCTCCCTCTTCTGAGCAGAACCCGTATATAAAATATACATGCTGTTTTTATGCTTTAAACTTCTGACACGACAATAACGAAGTTTTTTTTTTTTTTCAGATAAAGAATACTCGAGTAAAATGTTTTCAAGTTTTTCTTTTTCTTCTATTTTTTAGGAGGCAAGCGATGCTGTGCATTTTAGCTGATAATTGCGACGAACCGATGTACAAAAAATTAGTTCAAGCACTTTGCAATGAACATCAAATTCCACTTATTAAAGTAGATAATAATAAAAAATTGGGTGAATGGGCTGGACTATGCAAAATTGACAGTGCTGGAAAAGCTCGTAAAGTCGTTGGTTGCTCTTGTGTTGTTATTAAGGTAAAAATTGATAATGGAACTTTTATATTTGGAAATAATTTTGTATTAATAGAGTTTTGAACATGTTATATGATGATAAATATGGCTCCCTCTACTGAGTAGAACCCGTAATATAAAATTGCAATGCTGTAATCATGCCATTCTGATATCTTTTAAATTAATTGTTATACTTTTGTTAAAGAGAAATTATTCATTTATTTATAGAAATGTTATATTTGCAGGACTTTGGAGAAGACACACCAGCTAAAGATGTTTTGATGGAATACCTTAAACAAAGTTCTGTACATTAAATCCTTTTAATAAAATATTCTACATAATCATGGATATAAATTATTATATACCTTTATAAGTATCGATTATTTATTTATATCAGATTTGACTTTTTTATTCTCAATTTGGATTATCACTTCTGCTATTTGTTATTTTCTCACAAATATCTTTATGATTGGTCCAATCTTTTACTTGGCATTCTCTGTAAACAATATACAATTTTTTAAGTATTGTTTCGGCAATCACCAAATATTTCACTGATTAAAAATTACCGTCCACAATACCACGCCTCCTTGCATTTGGAACAACGCTTTTTAGCTTGTTCTTGACACAAAAAACATTTTTTAATATCTATGCAATCCAATTTATCCAAGTCATAGGCATCGCTTAAAATTTGTGCAGAACTTTTAATATAGTCAGTGTCCTTAGTAAATATAGACTTTGCTTGATGTTTGGCCAATTTTTTCCATTTTTTATGATATTTTTCCAAAATCATTGGTTTTATCTATGATTCAATTGAATGTATAAATGCCTTCAATATTTGTATACTCAATTTGTGTGACAGTAAAATGATGTTTTTATGTTATTTTTTTACCTGAGGAATTACTTCAACATAGACAGGACGGGATGTTGCTGATGAAGTTGCTGACATGCTTAAGTAACTTAACCATCTTTTAAGATCAATCAAAGGTGCAATTTGATCTAATACGATTTCGTGCAAGTATTTCTGTAACTAAAAAACAAAGAAATTTTTGGATTTAAATTAACATTATTTATAGACACAATAAAGAGATACCTTTAATAAATGTGTTAGTCTGTGTTCAGTAATTTCGTAGTATGGGCCGCATTTTGGATTAAGAAGTAATTCTCGCAAACCGAACCATATTTGTGCTTCTATTTTTGAAATTTTTCCTTCTTCGTTGTCTTTAACTTTGTTCCATTTACCGTCGTATAACATAACATTTCCTAAAAGATGTCAGATAAATAATTACTCGTTTAAAACTTTATTCATCTAATTCACCTTCTGCATCATTCTTTGACCAGGGATGATTTTCGATTAGTTGAACAAGTAAATACGGAATATCGTGTACAGATAACATTCGGGAAATTGCGCAAAGTGGTAGACTATCTAAAAATTCAGCTAAATATCGTAGAATCGAGATACATCTCATTCCAATATCGAATTCAAGTTCTTTCTTCTTTTCTAATATTTCTTCTAAGCAACAACTAATAAAAAGAAAAAAAAAAAAAAGAAAAACGAAAAGTTAAAATAATTATCGATAATAGAGTTAGTTATGTTTTTTTTTTTTTTTTTTTTTTTCTTATCCATTTTACCTGGGATCTTTTAAATTTTCATATATTTCAATATCATTTCTATTGAGAAGAACAGTCACAGATTTAACTGCATAATCGATAAGATCGAGAACAGAATCGTCCATTGTAATTGCGCTTTCGCAATGAAATAAGACATTTTCTAACAATGAAGCTGCTACGTCCTCGTGATAGAATATGCTAAATAACATAAACGTATTTTCCGGCTCATTATTTATATCGATTAAAAGGGGAAATATTTTGTGTTTCCATATATCAATTTGAATAACTTCGTATATTAAAATTGGTATCTGAAAAAGAAAATGATCTTAATAGATATAATTATGATATGATATGAAATTTTACGAATATTATTTTGGAATACGATTTACTTTTTTCAAACAAACAAACCACTCTTTGATACTTTCCTCTCGAAAGTCACTGATTTCAAGAACACTTTGCTGATTTAGCAAGATCAATCTTTTGTGGAATTCGAACCATCTAAAATAAATTACATTTTTTTTTTTTTTTTTTTTTTTTTTTTTTTTTAGATAAAGATATGTATATCTTACGAGTGATAAAAGTTTTCTACTTTTTTGTGCAGATATCTTGCAAATCCGATATTTCTAAACTCTGTACGTAAGCCTCGGCTTCCCATGGTGCAATTATATATTCTGTACTCAATGACATTTTTAATCGCTTCAGTTAAATGGTCTTTGGTCGTTTTAAAGTGTCAACCATTTGTAAATAAATTTCTGAATTTCTGTAACCCTGGTAATGTGTATTGATTAATCAATCAATGGTGTGCATTCAATAAACGTAATACATAAATATTTCTTTATCTTATTTGATTAATTCACAACAAGTATTATACACATCAATATTAAGAAAATTGCTTATAATTCGAAATTGAATTTCAAATATCGAGATTGAAAGAACATCTAGTACTACGTGTTCGAGATGGATCGATAATATAATATAATTATTTCGACTATCGATAATTTATATCTGCTTTAACCATAAATCGATTATAGCCTTACCACAAGATGGCAGATAGTTGGATGTTAATGTCGCGAACTATCTTATCATCAAAATTTGTTGACAACGTTCCTAAATCGCAGCAACTTGTAGCGATCACGCATCATGATTTATTGGATCTAAACAATATTCATTGTTAAAATGGAATTAGAAATGTTGTTGCAAAAATGTGCCTTGACAAATAAATGTAAATATATATAAAACATAATAATTATGTTGGATACAATCAATATTGTGATATTTAAAATATGTAAATCATTAATTCAATTTTATTAATATATTTTTTTTCCAGTTGAACAAAAGCAACAAGAAGAAAGTGAAAAAATAGAGGATGATTATTTTCAAGAAATATATGATCAATGGAAAGGAACAAAAGCAAAAGATAAAGATTTAACTTATAAAGTGATACCTAAATTTTATTTCAAGGTATAAAACTTATCAAAGTTATGATAAATATATTAAACTATAATGATCAATCTATAAAGAAAATATATGTGCTTTAGTTACCTAAAGAAGATGAGATACTACCACAAAAATTAAGAGAAGAAACACGTGCATTATTTCTACAAAGACGTTCACGCCAGTTATTAGATAATAATGAATTAAAAGCATTATGGGTATTGTTAGACAAATATCATAGTCCACCTTTGTCAGGAGAAGAACAGTTGATTAATTATGAAGATTTTAAAAAAGTCGGCCAATTGGCTGGTACCAAATGTAGTCCATATTTTACTGCAGTTGTTTTTGCAAAACTTCAACAAGGTGATCAACATGGAAGAATAAGTATAATGGCATTATTTAATTATGTCATGAGGAAAGTTTGGTTACATCAAACGAGAATTGGACTTTCTTTGTATGATGTCACTGGACAAGGATACCTTAGGGAATCTGTAAGTTTAATACTTTCTTATATAACCCACGAATTTTGTTTTTCTACTTCCAAAATATTTTAATTTACAATATGTATATTAATTTTTATTTTTTTTATGTATATGTCCTTTTGTTATTTACTTTTATATAGGACCTGGAAAATTATATTTTAGAACTGATACCAACACTGCCGCAACTTGAAGGTCTTGAAAAATCATTTCATTCTTTTTATGTATGTACAGCTGTTAGAAAATTTTTATTCTTTTTGGATCCTCTTAGAACTGGAAGAGTTCGTATACAAGATATTCTGGCATGCAGTTTTCTCGACGATCTATTAGAATTACGTGATGAGGATTTACCTAAAGATTTGCAAGAAGCTAATTGGTTTTCAGCACCATCTGCTCTTAAAGTTTATGGCCAGTATCTTAACCTTGATAGAGACCATAATGGAATGCTTAATAAGGAAGAGCTTGCAGGGTATTGCCTTATAAAATTCCTTTTATATTTATATTTTCTAAATATTAAAATAATTTAAATTATTTTAAAGGTATGGAACAGGCACTTTGACCGGTGTATTTTTAGAAAGAGTGTTTCAAGAATGCTTAACTTATGAAGGGGAAATGGATTACAAAACTTATTTGGACTTTGTCTTGGCTTTGGAAAATCGACACGAACCTCAAAGCTTACATTATCTTTTTCGTATATTAGATATTAATAATCGTGGTTATCTTGATACATTTTGTCTTAATTATTTCTTTCGAGTAAGTGTGTAAAAATTATTTATTTTTTTTTTTTTTTTTTTTTGGAAATATGCTTATTAATTTATTAGTAGTATTAATATTTTTATATTACAGGCAATACAAGAGCAAATGACAATGCATGGTCAAGAACCAGTAAGTTTTGAAGATGTAAAAGATGAAATATTTGATATGGTTAAACCAGCTAACCCATGTAAAATTACATTACAGGATTTATTATCTTGGTAAGAGAAAAATATTTGTATATTGCAAAGAATTTCTATTTTTTTGTTCTTTTTTTTTTGTTCTTTTTTTTTTTATTTTTCTACTTCAATTAAATTTTCAGTTGAATAAGTTTTAAATCACATTTGCACATTTTAGTGGACAAGGTGATACAATGGTGAGTATTTTAATAGAATTTCATGGTTTCTGGGCTTATGAAAATCGTGAAGCTATGGCTGCTGATACAGGAGATGAATCATCTCATGTATGATAAATTAAAAGCATGAAAATAACATCCATATATACCTAAAGTTCCTTAATGGCTTTGCTTTTGTAAAAGTAATGATATGATATCAATGATATTATATCAGGGATGAATCATACTGAAACTATGCAGGCTATATCCTAAAACTCCTAAAATTTGAAGGAGCATACTTAAAGTCTGCACTTTTTTATAAAAAATGAACAATATATAAAATGAAAATATTCGAATATGTTATTTCAATGTTATTCTAGGAAGCGTAAGACTATTGTATAAAATGATATGTAAATAAAATTATTTTTATAAAAATCACACACAAACGAACAATTTTTTTTTTTTATAATTTCATAAATGATTTAAATTTAAAAGAAACTTAACTTTCATGACAACAAATTTTTATAACGCTAATGTCCATGATTTATAATTTATCACAGCTCTAATAGAGGGACTATTTTGCAGTAAAGAAAAGTGTATGAATAATTCCATTAATCAAATCAAGGAGATCAATAAACTGATTCCATTGATAAAGTTACCTATCACTTTTCTTTTAACTCTTGATAAAAGTTGAAGATGTTAACAAATATATTTTGAAATGAATTCACTTACGTGTTTAGTCATTCACTACTAAAAATTATCCATATCCGATTCTATTGTGTTTATCAATTTGAATGATTATTTGAATCGTTTTTAGTTTAAATGCTTCAACCAATCAGATGACAATATTTTAAATGCTAACTCATAAACGGTACTGCGCCCCCCTGCGATGGTAGAGCAAATCAGTGAAAGAGCGTCGCAGTTGCTCCAATCCGATTAAATGTTCAAGTCGTGCTTTAGGACGCTCGCACTAATATTTGAATTGTTCGACAGTATAATAATTCGATAGGTTTTTTGGAATCGTTTATTGTACGCACATTATAGTTTACAAGAATTTCTTTCTTTTTTGCAATCGATATACTTGTTCCATGAATGATATCGTTA
Organism: Vespa crabro; assembly: GCF_910589235.1. Classification (NCBI taxonomy): domain Eukaryota; kingdom Metazoa; phylum Arthropoda; class Insecta; order Hymenoptera; family Vespidae; genus Vespa; species Vespa crabro. The sequence goes on along the minus strand of NC_060978.1, from coordinate 2,912,989 downwards.
AAGCGAATTGATAATTGAACGTTATTTTTTAACAGCTTGACGAGCGTCGTATTAAAGCATGGCGGTTGTGTTTAAATACAACGGTCGAAAGTAACGAATTTTACGTATGTGTGTAGTGCTAAAGAATCTATAAACTTTTTGTGACATTTTATCAAAAACAGAGATATATATATATATATAAGAAATAAGTTATTACAAGTGCCAGTACTACATTTCGGTAGTTTGAAAATTGTTATACGTTTATCCTTAAAGTAACGAAAAATCACGAACAATGGATCCATGGATTCAAGTAAGTCCCAAGTATAATAGAAAGTACATATTGTCTTACTATACCAGTGATTAAATTTTAAATCCATATAATTTAATTTTTTTATTGTCTATTCTATATAATTCTATATATTATTAGCATATTATATATATATAATTCTACATATTATTTGTTTTATTTTAATTTTTCTTCTAATTTTTATTTGTCATTCCGTAATTAATATTATTTACATACAATTACAATTTGTATGTAAATTATATCATATCAGTTTTTCTATCATACAAATTATTTTATCATCAGTTCTTCTACGTAATATCTCTTTCCATTTCTCCTTAATTTTTTTCCTTTCGAATCATTTATTATAGCGAATGTTGGAACGTGCTAAGGCAAGAGGGGAAAAATTAAATATGCAATTGTCTAATGCTGGGCATGACGTTAGAAGACGACGAAGTCCATTAAAAGATGCTAATGCAATTTTAGCACAAGCAGCAGGTATAATTTTATTTTATTCTAATGTTCAAATTGATTGAAATTTATAATTTTTATTATTTTATTTGATCAGTTTTGAACTTAATATTAAAAATTTCCTTTATAGTAAGCAAAAACAAAAGCCCAGCAAAATCGCCAATAAAATTAACAACAGAAGAATCTCCTAAAAAAGCTGTAAAAAAATATAGTCCTTCAAAAACGATAGTTGAAGAAGAAACTAAAGAGATTGGTAAAGAGAATGGTAATGTAGGTATAAGCAATGTCAAGTCAAAGCTACAAAGGCTGGGAAAGCTATATTCTGGTAAGCCTGAATGTGTGAACACCCACACAGTTCCTTTAAAACTGGTTTCTAATACTATCTCATTGTGTTTGTATATGGCATCTGTGGTACAAGTACACAATGTAACTCTCCTTATTTGATTTGCTTCTTATCATGCTTAATATTATTGAATAATTTCATTAAAAAAGGCTTTATTATATCGACCCACGTATTTTATTTCAATAGTTCTTGATTTTTTTCTTATTATAAATTTTTAATATTCTATGATGAATTTATAATAATGTAAGAATTTATTTTTCACACGTAGAAGATACTAGCCGTGAATTAAGTTCACCTATTCATAGAACAGAAGAAAAATTTTATACTGAAGAGGATCAAATAGGATTGAAATCGGCAAAGAAAGGTGCCAGGCTTGATAGATTGGCAGCTCTTGCTTCAACAATTAATAATTGGGAAGATGATTTATCACATCCAACTTTTGTAAGTTATTTATAATAAATTTTAATATTTATTATAAATAGCCATTTATTGAAAATTTATCATTTGTAGACAAAAACAACGCCCACTAAGGCAGAACAAATACAAGCTAAATTTAATGACAAAGTGAAGAATACGACAGAACCACAACCAAGTACAAGTGGATGCAGTAAATGGAATAGTGCTAGTAATTCCGAAGCTAGTTCAAGCAGGCAATTTAAGTGGGATAAAACTATGCTACAGAGCTTAGTAAGTATTTTTATTATATATTATTTTTATATTCATTTCTAAAAACATATTCATAAAAAAAAAAAAATCACAAAACAGTAATATGATTTTACAAAGGACTAAAGCTTTAGAAGGTTTTTCTGTGAAATATATATTAGTATTATCTTTCATTATAAATATATGATATAATTATATATATATATATATATATATAGTTTTAAAACAAAACAAAAAATAGTAAATTTATTAGATGGATATTTACAGGAGGCTCAAGGCTTTAGTCGTACAAAAAGCAATTGTCGTCTAGTGTATGACTTTAAGAGTTGTTCTCAGGAAACAGGAGCAGGCCCATCAAGTTCCCCATCTAAAAAAGATACAAATTCCGTGCAAAAACAAGAAGACAAGCATACATCGAACTCGAAACTTAACGTAGTAATAGAGGGCAAGATGACAGACGATGAGAATGTGCATAAAAGTACAAATAGGACAATTAAGGATGCTGAAAATGCGAACTCAAATACATCAGAAAAAACAGTAAGGACTACAAATACCAATACAAACAATTCTAGAGTAACACCTAGATTTGGTTTTAATGGTTCACCGAAGAGTCCACTACCTGGTTCATCACCTGGTTCTGTGTTGAGTAAAGCTTCCATGTTTGAATCGCGGAATAATGATGTTAAGACAAAAGATCCAGCTCAAATGAGCCTATCTGAAAGAAAAGCTCTTTTCGAAAAAAATAAGGATGAAGCTCCTTTAATTCCAAAAGCACCACTTACCATGTCTATACCACCTAGTAAATTACATGAAAAGGAGACGTCTAATTCACCATCCGGACATGGGACAGGTATGTTATATCTATTATTATATATGCTATTTAAGACGCGACACTTATAAGTACATAATTATATTTTTTTTTTTCTCTGATAGATATGCCTGCAATCAATCGTAAAGCTGAAAGTTCTAATCGAGTCATTGCTCAGCGTGCTATATTTGAACATGGTCACACTCAAGAATTAGAAAATAATATATTACGTTCTGCTCAAATTGAAAGACAACGAGAATTAGATATGTTACGTTCACGTTTCAATACGAATAAAGAAATAGCGCAAGTCGCAGCTGGTTCTTGCATTAGAACAAGCGAAAGTAGTGAAGGAAAATCGAATTCACCGAAGAATTCTCCAATTTGTTCTGTCAAACCTACACCAGCACTGGTAATATATCTTAATCCTTTAATTATCTTAAGACTTATATAAATGAAGATGATTTATAAAATTATTCAAAATTATAGGATAATGTTATCCCGCATGCGCCACCACCACCACCACCGCCGCTTCCACAGTCAACAAAAAATTTGATCGGAAAACATAATTCAGAGCAAGAAAAATCATCGCCAGTTAAACGACATGGTAAGGGTGTACATTTTAAATTAAAAAAAATATATCTTTTTCTTATTCAATTAAAATCTATTATATTACTCTTTGAGTTAATAAATATTTGATTTATTTTTAAATTATAGGCAATTTACCAAGAATACAACAAATTGTGACATTATCAGATGCTAAGCGTATACGTGTGTGTCCTCCGAAATCTGGATGCCTATATCCTAATCTTTCAGAAATTGAAAATAACACAGGAACGGATACAGAGTACACCGTTGATAGTACAGAACCAGCAACTGTTACTGTGGAAGAAAACACTACTGAGAGTGAATCAATTACAGAAGCTGAATATTACGTTCAAGTAAAATATATTATAATGCAAGAAAATTATGCAATCAACAAACGAAAGTATACTTATATTCTAATTTTTTTTTTCTTTGTTTTTTCTTTTTTTTTTTTTTTTTTTTTTTTGTAGGACAACGAAACCGAATTAGATAGCGAAGAAGAAGAAGTTGAAGATGTAAACACTAGTTTAGGAAGAAGCATTTTGCGTGAAGTGAATCAACAGATTATGAGGAACAAAAAGGTAATACTATTTTTTTGATCTTTTTCTCTTAAAAAATACGATTGTAATTATTCTGATTCAATGCACTTTCGTATTTATAGAGATCGATCGAACCCGATCCAGATAGTACTACATCCGATATATCTGTATTAGATGAAATGGATGAATATTTGGACGAATGTCTTGCAGTACAAGAGAGAAATGTTAAAAATTTTTATCAGGATGGACCAACACCCCCTAAAATAAATAGAGGTGGAAAAAGTCCATCATCTTCTTCTACAAGTTTTAAATACACTCATGGGTAAGATTTCCTCCTATATCGCAAAATGAAAATTTGTTATTCGCATAATTATATTTTACTTATATTAATCTTTACCTTTTTAGATCACAATTTCGTTCTCCCATCAAATTCGTGACTCCAGATAAGAGTGAAGAACCATGTATTGTAGAAGGTGATAATCATACTCCCTTAATGCATACTGTCAGCTTTTACAGACGTCAACAATCAGAAGTGAGTAAATAATACTGCAAGTTTTGATCGTACATACATATATACATAAATAAATTTCATTATTTAATTTATACGTGTTTAATTAATTCAAAATTATAGTTGCGAACACCGAAAGGTACCCCTTCTCGTTCGGTAACAAAAATTATAGACACTGTTTCTGATATTACGGAGCCTGTAAAAGATGAAACGATGTTAGTGCAAGAAAAGGTGAAGCATTTATTAGACGAAGTCTGCAAGCAGCAAACGATCATTGGTCAAGCTAGTCAAGCTTTAAATTTATGTAGTTCTACAATTGAATTTAATGGTTCACAAGAGCAAGTCGAAGGAGAAAGACTTCTACTTATTGCTAGTAATTTCATAATTTTTTATTACATTATTTTGATTAAAATTTGTATAGCTTTAGAGTACGTTATAATCGAAATATGATTTTTAAAATAGTTCATAGGAGACAAGCCGCTCTAAATGAGGTTCAAAGATTAAAAGTTGAAGGTACATTGAGACCTGCTGTACCAGGTTCACCAGAAATAGAAGATACTGGATCACTTACAGTATCAGCCATTACATTACCATTGAGACGCGAATATTTACGAAGTATTGCTACAAGTGAGTATTAATCGTTCACTTTTACTATATTTTGTGAACAAATTCAATCATAAAGATTTTATAGATACGTGCCTTCATTTTGTCTGTTTGATACGTTATTTGGAGGAAGTATTAACTACACCAGTGGTTCTTGCTGAATCAGGCGATTCTTGTCTACGCTTTCCTTCGACCTTAAAATTACAAAATTTATACAGTGATTTTAAAATCACCGTCGAAATTTATTCTCTTCAAACTCAAGCTGAAATGCTTCCCCACGAAGTTAAATATCACATTCATAACAATGGTGGTGGATGGAATTCTGGTAATAGTAGCAAAGATAACAAAAAGGTAAAATAATATTTGTCTTTTTTCTTTCGCATTCGGGTAGTGCGACTATCTTATAAATTTACAATTTTTATAGCACACATCTAAAACGCCTAAGAAATGTTCAAAAATCGAAAATCGCTTGGTAATGCCAAATGTTCAAAGTCCAGCAGGGCCTTCAGCAGTTCGATCTACTGCTTTTCATTTATCTGGTTATGTTGTTTTTAGTCTCAAAGAAATACACCGTCAACAATTCACTTTAAATAAGGTACGACGTGCATTCATTTTAGACACCCTGTTGACAATTTAATAATAAATTCCAAAATAAATCAATAAGAAAGAGAGATAAAAAATACTTTAAATATATCGTATTATCATATTGCAGGTTCCACAGCAATCCCCGCTAGAAGGTCGATTGCAAATGCATGTGTCTTGTGAGCCCTCAATAACGGTGGAATATCATAATTTCCTTACAATATTTGAATATGTTTCTGGTTTTGGCATCTGGCAAAGAAGGTGGTGTCTCCTCAAAGGAACTACATTATCATATTATAAATATCCTTATCATGAGGGCAAGAAAACTCCTTTAGGAAGTCTTGATTTACGTGGTAATTATTATTTATTACAATATAAATATATATGTATGCATGTATGTTTTGTAATGGTTTATAAATTTTATTATTCCTTATCGTAGGTATTTCTACAAAAAATGTAGAATTAGCACCTCTGAGCATTTGCATGCGTGCCAATACAGTTTTACTTGAAACAAAAAGAGGAGCACAAACAGGTGATGTCGATAGTCTTATCATGGTAACAAATGGATCTGAAACAACCATTAGGTAAGTAGTAAATTATACATCCTAATAATAAATTTAAGATAATATTTAATATATGGGAATATTTTTACAGACATCTTTTCTCAGCTGATACAAAAGAAGATAGGCTAGAATGGTGTTCAAAGCTTAACAAGGTATTACATTTAATACGAATCTGGGGCAATACCTCATGAATATAATATCATAGAGTAATGAATATGTTACATTGCAACGTATTAGAGTATATACTTTTAGTAAATATTAGTAAAATATAATTTAGGCTTATTTAATGCGCGTATGCATTTTTAAATAATGCAATAAATATTTAAATTCTATTATATTTGTTACAGAATAGTAATTTTTTTCGTCGTAGAATATAATAGTGAATATGAAAATATTTCTCTTAAATCTCAAATAATGAGATGCGGTATATATAATTTAAACCGCGAAATAATGTACAATTTGAACATGATTTAACGTATGTCTAAACAAATTCGATTGTTTAATTACTTGGATAAATTATGTTGCTGGTGTTTGAAAGTATTACAATATGTAATGTTCATTTCTTATACATACGGAAAAAGTCAATCCATGAAACATAAATAAAAACCATAACGAGTTCTTATCGCAAAGAAAAATCATTGATAAAATCATACAATGTATATTCATATGATCTTTTAACGAGAGAATATGTTACGTTGAAAAAATATATATGTTGTTTTTATTAAAAAAAAAAAAAATAATATATTAATATTTTTCAATTAGAATTCCTTTGGTATCCTATATAAATATTATCGTAGTAGAATTTTATTTTTCTTTGCATTAAGAATTACTCTGTTATATTTTATAATTTCTCGTTTTCATTTTTTTTATGCGAGTTGCATTTTTGACTTTATTTGTATCATTTAAATGTAACATTACATGTGTATACTATATGCACGCCATTATTTTTCTACAAATGCTTAAGCAGACTAAAAATTGAATCGACAAACTTAATTTCGAAAAACGTTGTGTCATGCTCAATTATACGTTTCTTTTTTTTAATATTCAGACAAGAGTAATAAAAATGTTTTATTGTAACGACGTATTACTAACATTTTGTAAATAGTCGAATTATGATGAATTAATGCGGTGTAGTGATCGACTAATATATATATATATATATATATATATATATATATATATCCTCACACACACACACACACACATATATATATATATATATATATATATATATGAATTTGAATATATATTCATAAATATTTACATACTTATATTTTTACATATCTTCACAAATTTTTGTACCTTCGCCTTATATGTATACAGATTTTTTAATATAAGATATAAAGATATTTCTTTATATGTACGAACAAGTTCATACTCGTTTTTGTTTTCTTTTTAACAGACCAATTAAACATATTGCTCTTATGAATTCTTCATGTATAGTAAAAAATTTCGATCCGTTATATAAGCAGTAAAATTGATTTGGATTTTGTTAAAAAAAAAAAAAATCATTTCTCGCTTTTGGATATGTTTAGGAAGGACATTGCAATATAAATAAAGATTCAATTCCACATACAAGTTTATATGCATATGCTGCATTATTATTACAGATACAAATAGGTACATATGTAAAAAAGGAAGGAGAAAAGTGTGTCTTATAATGTGATATTTGCGACGCTAAAATGAACACTACGCCGTCGTCTCGCTGAGTTTGCTTAGAACGAACTCTTCGATGTCTCTCGTTCAAAGTGTTTGTTGGCAGTTTATAAGTGTTACATCATGTACCGTATCTGCGGAACGAGCACGTTTTTCGCGGGTAGCACGTGAGAGCATAAGATCGTAGAACATTTGTATACTTTGCTCCACGCGATACATCTCGATATCTTTCAAGGAAAATTATTTCCGAATTGAATCACTAGAAATTGTGAATTTTTTTTTCTTTTTTTCTTTTCTTCGTACAAATATATACGTATTAAAAAAAAAAAAAAAAAAAAAAAGAAAGAAAAAATCATCGAAGCTTCGATCGTTGATATCTCTCGCGCGATATATTATATAAGAAAATAGGATTCGGCGGGAAAGTAATCCTAAAAGAAAAAGAAAAGAAAGAAGCGCAGAAGAAAAGAAGAAAAGTAATGAGAAAGGAGGAGAAAAGAAGGAGAAAGGAAACGAAGAAAATTTTAAATCGAAAGCAACGATCGAAGCCTTCGTGAATAGAAGAACACTTCGCACTTGTGAATCGCGCGTCTCGCAGCGTACATGGAATATACATGTAAAGACGGAATATTGTTTATGCGCTTTTATGCGGGTATGTCAAAAAATCCTAAGTGACGTGTTGTTAGCGTAAAATTCCTTCGGCTCCTCGAGTCCTCTTTTTTTATTTCGAAACGAGCTGAATGTTAGGATGGAAGCCATCCTTGTCGGCAGTGTAATCGACCCTAAAATCAAAGACAATCAAAGACAACAATTCTATCGTTGTTGATGATCTTTTTTATGTTCTTTTTTTTTTTTCTTTAATACACATTTTTATTCATTTCGTTTATTATATATTTTTTGTCTAAATTAATTGAATTTTGCTTGTACCTGTACGTATGACCATCCGGAGATATGAAAGAAAAGCTACCCGTGACGGCTAATTCTTCGTCGTCCGTACCCTCATTTCTAAGCTCCGCTGTTTCGTCTCTTTTTTGTCCATCGCTTTGTTCGTAACTGAAGTGATATCCACCTACTCCGATATTGTTCACTTCCTCCTGCTTTACAATTGTGATTTCATTCGGATTACCTTGCGGTGCTGCGAGACTCGCGACCAAAAGAGTCGCTAGAATGATGACCTGCGTGTTAAAAAACTATTATCAATTATTATAATATTGTTATTGTTATTAATTCGTTTGTTTCTTTTTTGGATTTTCGCTAAACGTCAAAGTTTATGGAAAAAAGAAAGAAAAAGGAATCAAAGGCGCTAGGTATTACGACAAAGAGAAAGAAAAAAAATACGCGTAATCGGATTCACTTTATTCCGTCGAAAGAATCGTCTTCTAAAAAATTATTCGTGTATCGACGTGTATATTCCCGCTATGAAAGCTCGATATTGGACGGACGGAAGATCGATCGATAATGATTTTCACCGAGAGAATTTGAAGAGACATTAAAACTTGGTTTCCTCTTTCGAATGTCTGGATTACACGCGAGAGCTCGTGCGCGTTGTCTGTCTCGCTCGCACGCACAAACGTCACAGATCCTCTTCACTTTCACTGTTACGCAAAAAAAGAATTTGGATGCTGCTTCGGGGATCGATCAAGTCGTCCTCGTCGTTGTAGTCGTAATCATTGCCGGCGGCTTTTGTACCCACGAATTTTTTCGATACACGATCTCGGATCAATCGTTCCGTCTCTAATACAATATATATGTATATATATATTTTTTTCTCTCTATGTTTCTTTTTTATTTAAATATATCTGCGTTCCTTTTCCTTTTTTTTTATTTTAATTCTTTCTCTCTCTCTCTCTTTCTCTCTTTATTCATAATCGCACGCACCGTCTTCATTATGAGATTTCTTTAAGTACGTTCGTAGTAAACGTCTTCTTTGCACCCTTTCGTCCTTTAACGACGAACCGATACGTGATACCAGGGATGTGCAGTACATCTGCCTTTATATAGTCGGAAAATCGCAGTAGATGCATCCCCCCACTCGCGATGGCCTCCGAGATTCATTTGATCGCTACTCCCCCTCGTGCTTGCTTGCTTCTGCCCAGGATGCATCCGCGATGCACCACGATGCACCGCGAGAGCTATTCGACGCGCATTCGTTCGTCGTTGATAGAAACGCGTTTACTTTGCCTTACTCCTGAGAGAAACCACCTTCGTACTCAAGATCGTCCTTTATTTCGTAATCTATGATAGCATTCATCGATCGTTTCATACCGTATCTAATAAACGATACATAACGATGTAAGTATTGTACTTGCATCGATTATTTTGCGATTAATGGAATCATTTGCTCAAAGTATTTATTATTATAATGGAAAAATAACAATGACCTCCCATTGAGACCGCCCACTTGCGGAAGTTTACTATGAGAACGTATAATTTGAAAACTCTTTCTTTACCTCTCGTCACGTTTTTCAATCGATCAATTTCATTTGATATTTTTTTCTATTTCTTCGATGTACCTATGAGCATTTGATAAAAAATTTTGTTATCTAATATAGACATTTAATAGATCATGCGTGTAACGAATAAGAATAATTTGTAATCTCTCATGAATTACATCTGTATGGGAACTTAGAAATGATAAATAGTGGGGGCGAACGGAGAGGGTTTATGAAAGTCCTTCAACTTTCGTAATTCAATGGGATGAGAAATTCGTGATAAACGAATGTCAGTTGCATCACGATAAATGCCAGTGCACCTGTTCGTCCTTAAAAACCACCGATCGTACTCCATATAGATGAAATGTCGCGATAACGAGTAAGCTAACCGCGGTAGGTGATTGTTACTTTCATGAAAAAACTAGAGAAGAACGATGACGACGCGGAGAACGTAACGAATGACAACGCGATTAACTAATAAATTTTATCTTTATTATTTATCGCAAATAAAACGAATCAAACGATGGATTTTCCACGTTATAAATGATGTCACGAATAAAAGAAGAATTTTTACGTCAACGTTAAAATTCGTCAATTCCAACCCCTTTCGATTTCGTTGAAAGCGAATAATACACTCGCACATCAATTTACGTTCTCAAACGTCCTTGGTCATTGTGACATTTGGTTTTCTCTCTCGACGTAGTACTTACGTCGACGAAGCTGCCGAGGAAAGTTAATGACGTAACTACCGGTGACCTTGCCATTTCCGAAGATGCGCTGCCGTCGATGAACAAGTCCCCGAGGACGCCTCCGGCTACCGTGTTTTTCAGCTTCGACTATTTCTCCTTCCCCATATTTAAACAAACTATCTTTGGACGATCCACTCCGTTTTTCTTGCATATAACGATTTTTCGGACAAGTAACAGAATTTGTTGCTTAAAAGAACTTTTTTGAATATTCCAGTGTTATTAGTGTTTCCTCAATTTTTTTTTTTTTTTTAAACGAAATTGGCCCATAATGTTTGCCTTCGATAATGACCATAATTTAACTTTGTTAAAAATTTTCTATTACTGCGTGTGTATCTCGAATAATTTTTACTTTCAAATAAATACAAATGTCATACGTAGAAATGTGATTGAAATATTTAATCGTCTTAAAATCGTATGTAATATTATACATGATAAGAAATTATTTTTATATTGCTAATTTTCAAATGCTTATCACATTTCAATTTTCTAGACATGGTAATGCGTACCTACCAACGTGATGATAAAATTAATAATAGTGTCACATACGATAGATAGGTCAAAGATATTTCATTAGACTTCGAACCTATTCATCTAGAATAATTAGTTGGACCCATCAATCCTCTCTTTCTTTCTCTCCCCTTCTCTCTCTCTCGCTCTCTCTCTCTCTCTCTCTCTCTTCGGGAAGAGAGTCTTCTCCTTTCCCTTTGCTATTCACGCGACCAATAAGCAAACATAAACGTGAAAGCGAGCACGACAACGATGTCCTGCGACCGTAAACGGAGAGATACGCGTCGACAAACTTATCTTGATTGTGTAAGGACCAAAAGGGGACTCGCTCAGGATCGCATCAATTTTTTTTCAGGATCCCTTTCTTCTGATTACCTTCGACCAAATTCTTCCTATCCTTTCTAATGTATCATTTTTTTTTTCGGAGAACACGTTTTTTTCTTTTTCTTTTATCTTAACTTCGTACAATCTCTCGATCGACTTAATTATACTTTTTCTTTACATCCTCTTTTCTTTTTTTACAACATATTTAACTTAACAAAAATGCGTATCTATATAACGTTAATCATTTTCATTAGTCTTAAATGCAAAAAAAAAAAAGAAATATGAATCGAGAGTGAAAAAGTATTCTCATCGTAACGCGCACAAATATCTAATGAATTGATTTTTTATTTTAGTCGTGGAGAACGTATGATGATTTATTATGTATACATTGGTTATGTAGTCTGGTAGCAAAGTTGCTATGCCGGTAACGCGTCAACGATAATTAGAAAACGAAAACTTCGCAGCACTGTTTGTATCGATCTTGTATATTCCTATGTACAGATATCTATGTACATGCATATAATAATTTAACGTTAACTCGGATAAGGATTATTAACTATCGACCGTCGTGAAATTTATGTAACGAAACGATTTCGACATTCAGGAATATAATTCGATTCATTGTAAATATTAAAGAAATGAGCGATAGTAAAATTATAATATTATCTATCTAATATAGATTTTTTCTACGACTTTTAATTTTATTTTTTATTCAAATCAAGTCTATCCTCTTTCTTTATATTTTAAAAAGTTAAAATTTAAAAATTAATTTATTACTTAATTTATTGTAAAATCGAACGATTACATTTTTTTCGACGACAATTTACTCAAGGTGAAACAATCCGAAATAAATCTATCCAATGCTATTCATTAATTTTATTAAAAAAATTTATTTTAGCGAATTGCATTAGCTTATTTTTATTATTTATGTATTCTCTATATACCACCTACCAGATGTCGTTGTCGTGTCGTAATTCTTGTAATCCTCATTGTGCTTATTCGATAAGTTCCTTTCGATTCTTTTTTCTTTTCTTTCTCTTTTTGCAATGATTTGTCGTTCTCGATCTACGAATAGAGTAAGGGCACGCGATACGCAAGAGTAAAAACGTGCCAAAGTGAGTAAATGTCAACGAGTATATCCCTCCCCTTATCCCTCACCCCGATCAATTCATCTTCTGGTATTACACGGGCTCGCAAATGTAACGAGCTACGTACGCCGACAATATGTTCGATATGCCAGATGTGCAATTATCTACTCGTCTCATGATAATCTAACATGCATTTTCAACGCCGTAAAGGGAACTCGACGACACACTAGCGGAACTTCTTATACTTCTTCTTTCGCTATTGCATCCCCCTATTGCTTTGTTCTCCTTTCCGTCTTTCTTGACATTTACTTTGTAAATTATCCGTTTAACCTTCGATATTTTTTGTTTTTTTTCTCTTTTATTTTCTTGCTCAATTTTTTATTATTTAGAAACGTCATCAAGGGGATGAAATTCTTTTGTAGATAGTCATCGAAAAATGCATTTCTTGATGACTAAAAGATAGAGGCACGTCGCTTCTTCGCAATGTTCGATAATAAATATTTACCCTTTCTCTTTTGTGCTATTGCATAACGCTCGTAAAGCTCCAACCATTAAATCCTCCGGCGACTTTGGGATTAATGTACTTTTCGTATTATCGAATTGCATCATTGTAATAATTCTTCTCGCACTTGTTTCATTTGTATATACAGAGAGAGAGAAAGAGAGAGAAAGAGAACAAAAAGAAATTTAACGTCCTCCAAATGTTAATACGGTGTCGTTCATTTAAAGACGAACACATAAACTTAATCAACGTGAAAGTACCTCACCTTCGAACGTAGTCACCCACCATTTCTCATCCTCGACAAAATGCGGAAGTTAATCTGAATTCTAGCGAGTACTTCGTAATTTGTATTAAATGGTGACGGCAAACGTCATAAATTAATAAATAGAGAAATCATCGAACTAAAAGCTATAAAATATAAGTTATATTCGACATACTTTAATGAATACGTTGTAGAAATTGTTATTAACTCATTACGCATATCAATAATTATCATTAATGTCATGATACCATCCATGAAGTATTTTTTCATTTTCTCTATCTGTTGGGGAGAAATTAATTGCCGTCTACAATATTCAGATTAAAATCGATGCTATATCTTCATCTCTCTCTCTCCCTCCCTCTCTCTCTTTCTCTTTCAGTTTCGATAATATCTCTTTGTTCTAAAGTTTATAAAAAAATAAAAAAGATATAAAAAGAATATATATATATATATAAAACAAATAATATAAAAACGTGTACTTGTCTACTTCTTTCTCCGGTCGTGCGATTTTGCCGCAAAGGTCGCGATACCTACTGCATCTACATGAGAGGTATAGGTAACGAGAAGAGGAGACAGTCTGTCGTAATAACGACTCGACGAGAGTCACGAGCGGTCAAGAGGGCTCTCGAATTGAAATGCCGCACTCGGGCGAAATCTTATTTCCTCGAACTCTTGCCTTTGTATTCAGGAAGACGACGTATCTGTCTATGTCCATCTTTGATCTATATTCGAATTCGATTAATCGAATCGATACGAATAACTCGAATAATTTGAGATTATATCATTTCAATGGAATAACCCGATATAAACTCTTACTATACGAAAGAGAGGAAAGAAAATAAGTGACCATTTTTCTTTTGGCATTATTATCTTTACAATATAATTTAGATTATGATTTTTATTCAAGTATCTTATTAATGATAGAACCTTACAAAAAATGATAATGTTCTGCGATTCATCTTGCATATACATATATTATAATGTAAATTATAAAGTTTGGATCCTTGATCTTGATCAAAAATTGTCCCACATCCAATGACGTATATATGTACATTATTATTTTCAATCCGCTTGCGAAGATCTGAAAGAAAAATTCGTATTTCGAATGGCAAAGAGACATCGATTTTAGCTCGTTAATATGTCAAATTAGCACTCGATTAATGAGCGTTGAAATAATATTTTTAACGACACAACGTCAAGACATCCCTGACCTCTCGCACATTGTCCACGTCTCTCTCTCTCTCTCTCTCTCTCTTTCTCTCTTTCCTTCTTCGTATATGTTCTTTTATTCTCATGGTGTAGAGCTTCGTCGGAATGATGACGACCGCTGCTGAACCCGGATTCTCTCATGGACTTCCGATCGTTTAGAGTTCGCAATTTCTATTCTATGTCTTTAACGCAGGAAACAACGACATTTATTTCTTGTGAACCTCATTGAATTTTTTTTTTTTCGATCTACTTAATGTATTCATTCATTATGAAAAATATTTGTATTACAGACATTAATAATGAGAATAATAAAATTATGCCATCCAACAAATGTAATTTTTGTATAATCATTGTTATTTTCAAATTATTACTATTTATTATTACAATTAATTTGATGCGGTTGTTTCCAATCGTTTTAAAAAAATTCAAACGTACATGAAAGTAATAATAAATGGCCAACGTTATATACAGAAATATTCTGAAAAGCATAAATTTATTTTATGCATGATCATTGAATAAGCAAATCTATCTTTATATCTATTAAGGTGACAAGTCCTAATTGAAACGAATTTCAGTATAGCTTTGAAAAGATAAATCTATCAAGATAGACTTCTGCAATGGAATCCTGCATAACGTAATTTCATAGAAAACTTTGTGACTAGTCTTTTCCATTTTTGTTTTGTTATCTCTTTCTTTAGTGAAAAAGCATTATATAATATGCATCTATACATGATTGCTATATATCTACCTATGTAACACGATACACGTATGTAACGAAATACATTACATTCCGTAAATAATATCTTTACATTTCCATAATAAAACTAATAGCTTGATCGAGACCTAGTAATACGATAAAAATTGATTTATCATTTTGTATCATTATGCATCTTGTGAAACACAATAAATAATTTTAATTCATTAATTTCTACATACAGGAACAAATTAGGAATAATTAAATCAAAATTTCGGATGAACATTTTTATATATCTATTCTGATAAAAATCTATGTTTATTATAATTTGAAAAGATAAACCATTAGAAATTATATCGTGATTTTATCGAGGATTCTCGATTATCGCGTCAACACCTTTGAACTTTTAATTGGCGTCGTCTAGCACGATATCCTTCGGCACGTACCTTAGAAGGTTACATCCTGCTGGTGTAATTATCTTATCGCACTACGTCATTGCTCATGAAGTTAGTATAGCCCTTGTGAATTACGAACATAGGTAAGGTATAAATGCAAGGCGCAGGTGGCCTCACCCTTCCCTCCGGTCCTCCCTCGATCCCTCATGCAACTAGCCGCGGTATTTTGCGAGCTGACTATAAAATAAATCAATCGACGATATATAGTCATCCGCATATATAGTCATTCTACGGGTTTTTCTTCAACGATTACGCCTCAAATGCTGACTAGTGTATCTATCTATGCAAGAGAGAACGGAAAGATTCTTGAACGAGAGAGATATATGACAAAGTTCAGCTACTGTCTTCTTCCTTCTTGACTCTGTTCGATTAAAATTTTTAATGGGTATCGATTGCTCAACAAAATATAACACGAACGAATATCGACCACAAATAAACAGAAAATTTGCATAAGGTCGGGGATTCTGCGTTGAGAATTAATTTTCAATATCACTAATGAACTCGTACAAATTTCTATTCGTTTCCTCATACACGAATCACGTAGGAATTAACATTGAATGCTCATTATTAGAGTCCTATAATTACAAAATAAGAAATACACAGTGTTATTATATAATAATAACTGTTTTGTATTTTATAATTATTTCGAAGGTGGATGCGATAATTGATTAGAAAGATTGATAGTAATTATAAACTCGATACACTCGGTATCTCTTCCACCTGTCTCGTCGTACATATACATATGCACATACATGCATATATATATATATATATATATATATATATATATATATATCTACATACGTTCTTTTCTGTCTCTTAACGAGCTTACGGCGTGTCTTATTTTCTTAATGTAAGCGGTCTGTACGCGTAAGTCGTAAGTATGAGTAAGGAGGAGCATATGTGTTGCTGTCTGCCGACAACGTGGTGGCATTTAACCGATCCTCGCCATCGTGCTTGGTGGTTATATTACGCAAGAAGCGCCTTTAAGCCGACGATGACGACGACCTCGCGCCGCGGTCCAGCAGGATTCTTGCGAAATTCTTTGCTTGTGTGCGAGTTCCTTGTTGAAAAGCAACCGAGCACTATCCTCTTCGTTATGGCACTTCTTTCTCACCGGATGAGTACCGATCTTAGACGTCCGCTTTCGAACGTTTCGACGATGAAATCATTTTGGCTACTTGGAAAATACCTTTTACCCAGTTTGGTCTTTATGATTATTTCGAAACAAAACGAAACGAAGCTCCCATAAATAAGTATGTATATATGTATATATGTATGCCAACAAGCCGGAAGGAAAGAACTTTCTACGAAAATATCTGATCTTCGTTTGATAGAGAAAAGAGCACTTCACGTTCGAACTGAATATGTACTGTGGCTCATTGTATTCGAAGAATCAGAAGATTGAAAGAAAGTTTGCCATCGAGTGAGCTCACATTTTTGACTCGGTGAATGTCAAGTAATAGAATGATCAATCTCTTTTTCTTTGTCATTCTTTTTCGTAATATATTAGTACCTATATTCAACTTAAATATACCTGTTTCTTTTTTTTTTCATATACCTAATAATTTACTTAAGAAAATATCAAATTATGTTAGATTACGAAAACCCTCGGCAATGGCTTAACAATTTCTTTCTATTAGATTTTATCAACAATTTTCTTATTAATTCTAAATATCAATAAAATACTTTATATCGAATCTATCCTTACTTATCTGTATTAGAATGCAAGCTATGATGTGTACCTACACCGAGACAAGAACGTTCAGTTAAAAATTGATTTACATAACGTATCATAGAAGAAATAGTTGTGCATCTATCGATTCGTACGTACACAACCTTCTTCGAACTATCGACTATTCGATTTTCGAATTATTCCTCTCTTTCACTCTCTCTCTCTCTCTCTCTCTCTCTCTCTCGTGTGTACAATCGATTATACAATATCGTCGCGCCTCGTCGTCGTTAAACCGCGCAAAAAGGAAAAGCCGCGACCCGCAAAGGTGATGCACGATGCCGCTTCGAAACACAACCGGTTATCTAACTTCGAGATACTCGTATCTAGAAGTAGTAATGAAGAGGGACGAAGCTCGAGGGATCGAATATGTTTAAAGGGAAAGAGGGAGAGACAAGATTGAACGTCTACGATTCTTCGTTGGATCCTCGTGTTACATGTCACCGTAGAAAAGCGGCGATATAAATTCGATATTCTTTATCTTAAGCAGTCATTTTAGCACGGGCTATGTTATTTAAGCTAAACGAAATAAAAGAGAGAGAGAGAGAGAGAGAGAGAGAGAGAGAGAGAAAGAGAGTCATTTTCTAGAAATTCTTTTCGGATAGGAAGATCGATTTGTTACTGGTTTTTCGCTTGTGGCATCGCATGCACGTACTTACATACATATATGCATACATAAATACACATATGTCAATATGTGAATGTAAAGTAATTATGAAATAATTTCACGAAAGTACGAGTTTAGTTGTTAATGAAATTAACATGATAATGAAATTTAATGAAATTAAAATGAAACAAGTAAGAAAAAAATAAAATTATTGACAGCGATGCCATGTGCTGTTTCGCAATCGTTCTCATGCAGATAGTGATCCCAGTCTCGTAAAAGAAAAAAAAAAAAAAAAGAAAAAGAAAGAAAAAAAGAGGAAAAAAAATAGGAAACAAAAAAGAAGAAAAAAGAAAAAGATTTGACCCGTGAAAGTCTATGAGAAAGGATTGATTTAAATAAATAATTCCGACCATTCGATTGTCATTTATCGATTTGACAAAGCTTCTTTCGGTTCAACTTTCAACAAGAGGATGCCAATAAGGAGATCAAGAATATGTTCCATCAGCATTGACATAAAACTTATCTCGAAAATGATCCTCTTCGATTATCATCCAATCAACTCTCTGATAAAAAATGTCATTAGCATAAGACATAGTTTTATGTAATCACGTAGTCACTTTCTTTTCAAAGATTAACCCATATCGTTTCCCTCCTTTTCCCTATCATCCTTCTTCCCATTCGAATACATCTCTCTATTATTTTTCTCCCGTTTCTAAGAACGAATACAATTTATTATTTCAATCGTTCCTTGATTACATTCGACAATCGACAATAGATAAGCGTCTAACATCTAAATCTTAAACGTAATCGGCAATCACATTTTCTTTTTTTTTGTTCAAGTTTTTTTTTTCTTCATTTTCTTTTTCTTCCTCACCTCCATCAATAGCTTCTATTCACTCGTTAAACGTTATTAACTCATCAGCGCCTTAGGATAGACCGTCGATGATTTAACTCCTCTTCGCCGTTGTCTAATGGCAAAACTCGTTTTCTCTCTGGCAGCTAGCAGTACATTTAAACGATCCCGACGTGTCGTTTGCCTTCGTCCAAGTACTTACGTACAGTTTCTCTCGAATTAGGAAGGAATTAGATAATTACTAACATTTTTACCATTTCTCCTTACAAAGATGAATATTCATCTCGAGTATCCTCGATGATGATGAGTATTTCGAAAAATGTCCTTTTTTTTTCTTTTGCATTTAATATGTCATTTAGGATTCGCACGGTTCGAATGGTTCATGATGACGAAGAACATTTATTAAAATTTGATCGTTCGTAGCGATATGAAAACTGCTGTAATATTCACTGTCAGTATGACAATAGTATTACAATCTAAGAACATTTCTAACAAGCTGACAGACTGTCCTTCCCAGATTCCACATGTATAAGATATTATCATACTGGTTACGATAGATCACGATTATATTACATACTACAACTTGTACCGTGTAATACAACTTAGAGCTAAACTCTGATAATTCGTTAATCCTTATTAACCAAGGAAATTATGCAAAATCTGACATTGAAACTTGTTTTCGTTTTCTCTCTTTCGTTCTTTAAATTATTTCTTTTTTTTTGAAAAGACTAAAATTTATCACCCTTATTAAAATAAAAAGAATTTAGAGAAACTTCAGTCTCTACCCAACACTCATTAGTAAACAAACATTAGTATTTCACTAGAAGGCCACCGAAATGAGACTTTTATCGAAACAGAAAAAAAGAAAAAAATAGAAAACCGAAAAAAATATTTCTACATCGTCCTCTTACAATCAGATTTACAGTGATTTTGGCTGGCAAACTTTCATCTTATGTTCTCAATGTCGCAATAATAGAAACTACGAAGTAAAAGCATTTTGTTATTCAAATTTAATTGGCACGATATGTTAAAACTCACTACTGTAGTACTACTTAGATACACATGTATCTAGTACATTTTTCTAAACATCTATAATTAAAGAGACATAGTTGCATAATTCTAAACGAATAGTACCGAAGTAAGGATCTCGAACGAAGAGGATCAATGAATGAAGATCGACGAGAGTAGGTAAAGCCTGACTAACCTTTAAACGTGCGCTCATCTTCCAAAGTGCATTTTAAATTGCTTTGAGCTTTCTAGTAGCGTTAAGAACCAAATCCGTAAACGTAAACGCATTGTGAAATGCGGGGAGACAATTAACTTATCGCTTTAGATTTCGATACCGGTACTTTCACGTGATCTTAACAATTAGATTTTGTAAACTCCTATTATCGTCTTTGAAACGAAAAGAAGGGAAAAAAAACAGAATAGAAATGAAGATATTATTCGTAAGAAGAGATCGGACGAATAAATGAGTGACAAAAAATGATTTCATTTTATCAATTCCTTTTTCAACAATTGAAGCTCGATAAAAATGGGCACACGATAGTAACCATTTAATCTTTCGCGAAAGTCAAAGGTTCGCTTTTAAACAAAATGCGTATCAGAGACAGTAGAGCTAGTTCCACTTTCTTTCCTATTCCTCATGCGATTCTACCATTTATCTATGTACGAATCGAATCGACGAGGAGATAATTGGTATCCCATTGTCTCCGGATTATCTCCCGTAGAGCATCTTAGGGCAAAACAAAGAACACACGGCGAGAGTCGAGGACGATTATGGTTCCAACGTCGATGTCTCTTCCTTGAAATCCTACCTAACATTTAAACTCAACGTCGATTCTTTTTTAGATTCTTTTCTTCTCCTTCTTTTTTCATAGTCAATTATATGTAGGTATGTATATTATTTTCAACACATGGTCACGGGATGGGCCAATGCCATTTGTCAAGAAGATTTCGACACTCTACCAGAATTTCAGCAGCGAAATCTTTCTTAATGGAAGGGGATTTAATAATGAAACGAAATCCGTCTATATAATAAACCGGTATCCTCTTTTGAATCAGTAAAGTGATCCAACTCGTCTCGAATCAAATTTCTTCTTTACACTTTCAAATTCTTCCAAAAAAGAACTCATCGAAGATGAAACTGGTGCGTTTTTAACAATACGTGATCTCTCGTGTAGATCGAGGAATAGATTTTCAGGAAAAGAATAATCCTCGGGAAGTGTTCATCGAGAATATAAAAAATTTTCATAAAAGTTAAACGATTACCAAGTATATGCATACATACAACTCGGAATCATACTTTACGATCTTGAAAACGGAGAAATACATTGAACGATAGTTTAATAAACATATCTATTATTGCGCTAACAATTACCTATAACGTCGTACAATTGCAAATGAACGATCGTGACGGATCTTACAAACTGTTCCGATGATTTTTTTCCTTCTTTCATGAATATTCTTGCGTTAGAAGAATGTGAGGAATTTACATCGTCTCTTATTATCTCCGTAAATAAATGAAGAACTTGCTTGCTTATTGTTAAAAGAACGTAAAAAAAAAAAAAAAAAAAAAAAAGAAAAAATTATGCGACTGTTAAAAATTAGAAAAAATAACGAACGTTTAAATTTACTCCTAGATCATAGCTTTCTTCGCCGTTTTGGCTGTCGCTCTCGCTCTTCCGAGACCTCAGGATGAAGTGGTGCTCGTTAAGGAAACTCCCTCCGACAATATCGGTGTTGGTGGTTACAACTATGGTTATGAACTTTCAAATGGTCAACACCATGAGGAATCAGCCCAATTAACGAATGTTGGCACTGAAAATGAAGCTCTTGCTGTTAGGGGTAGCTTCGGTTGGGTTGATCCAGTTACCAATCAACGATATACCGTCAATTACATTGCCGATGAGAATGGTTTCCATCCGCAGGGTGAACACCTTCCATCGGTCTGATTTTTTTTTTATTATAAATTAACAAAATATTTAAATAAAATTATTTTATAACAAAATCAAATGCACACACCTCATTTTCATTCTCTTCTTCGTTATGTCATATATTCTTCGTAATAACTAAGGTTACTTTCTAAATAGTAAATCACTGTCGTATGATTTACGATCGAAGAAAATTATGCTTTTGATTCGAAGGATTATAGTCGACCGTGTTGTATAGGATGACACATGTAACGTTCGTACTACTTAAAAGAACTATCTTCCAACTGCTAAGCTAAGAATGGTATTTAAATGTTAATTGGTACATCTTATTATTATCAATATATATACAGTGAAATTGACGAAAGTACTCGTAAAATATTTTATGTATATTTGTACTTAAAAAAAAAAAAAAAAAGAAAAAAAAAAAAATGAAGAAACGCAAAAATGATTTTTTAAAAGGCCTGAATAAACTCGTACGGAACAGGAGTTATATTGATCGATATTTTCTACGATGTACGTCATGTGTTGACAAGTATGATAAATTATAAAGTATGAAACTTACGAAATGTGATATTTCTTTATAAATATTATATACTTCTCATTTTCACCTCTCTCTTTCTCTCTTATAATGCTCTTTACGTAACAATCCACATCTCATGTTCAACATAATTTATTCCTATGTACGATGTACAATGTCAGCTGATGAGTACATATTTTCATTAATTGGTATCTTTAATAATTAATGTTCTTTCGTAATAACGATAGAATACAAATGATGACTAACATTGGCTTTCGTACAACAAAAGATTGCGTTCGTACTTGAAGACGAGCCTCGATCTATTTTAACTTCGATCGAGATTTTTCGAGAGAGGAAAAAACAAAAGGAAAAAGAATGAAAGAAAGAAAAAAAAAATTATGAATACGAGCAGGTTACGAAGGAACGTTACGAAGATGATAGCCGATTGCGTAAGAATAAATACCGCATAAAAGTTCGACGGATCATAAGACCTGTTTTCCTTGATCGATCTATCCGTGGGATTATTGAGCGTAGTTTATTCGTGGATAGGTCGTTCCGAGTTTCCAAGGTTCTCAAGATCTACACCACTTGTGGTTCTTCGGGTAACTCTTTCTCTTGATGGATGCGTTGTTTTGAATAATCATTGAAAGTGCTCCTTTACGACTACTCAAACCAATCTCCCGTACGTTAATTCACGCTGACACATTTAAATTCCTTCACAATATAAATTCGTACACACCTTTCATACTTTTGGACAGATCTATCGAGTCCTAAATAACTTTTGCTTTTTCGAAGGTTAAACATCTCATCGTATAATAATTCAACTCTAACAAGCATAACGATGTCACGCATAAATGATTAAAATTAAATGGTTGTACTTGAATTGTCAAATATAAAAATATATATTAACAGGATGATCAAATCTAAGAATTTCCAAGTTTTATCGTCATAAATTCTTACGAAAGTTTTGACGAACATAAATATTTAGAAAGTTTCGAGTTTAAGAATGAAAGTTGACGATTAAAGAAGAATGAATATCGGGCGTAGGCATATTTTATAGCTCAAGATAATTATCCTTTCAAAATTTTAATTTAATATATTCATACTTTAAATTGGAAATATTTGATATATAATGATGATATAGGTATCTTCATTTTCTTTTTATTCACAGATAAAACATTTACGGTATACATTCTTCGAATCTGTTTCGTGACACTTTCCGAACTTTATATATTTTTAAAGTGCCAAAAACGGAATTTGAATCATTCTAATGTCTTAAAATCGTCTTAAATATCATTACGCGTATTACTTTACACATGTTTACAATTTTTACAATTTCTTTTACGTCTTCGACGTAGCTATTTGTGACGATTATTCATTGAATAGCGGATAATTGAAATATGAAGTACGTGACAGGTAAAATTTAATCAAAGAACCTATAAAAGAGTAATTTACATGACAAGTATTGTTACCGTAACTAGACGAGAGTAGATGGAGTAGATGTTCGTTGATATTTAATCGCATGTATTAATCATTACTTTAATGGAAAGTATTAAATCCATAAACGTTCGTTTTTATCAAACCTATCAATCAACGTTCACGATACGTATTATCTTAATTTTCAAAATATCATGTATTATAGAGTAATAACAATCTAAATAAATATTTTTTTTCTCTATCACGAAGAAAAATGTCAATGGAGAATTTCGCTAATTTATTTATAAATTCACACATAAATTATCCCAACGTTAAAATTTATTATTTTATATACTAAATATATTAATTACCAGGACGCAATATAACGTAATAACAGATAATTCCATGGGACGTACATGTAGTATTTGAAACAAAAAATTGATAATATTCGAAACGTTGTGATGAAGGTCAGAATATTAGCAATGGCGAGCGGGCGTGTGCTCATCGTTGGTAAAGTGAAAAAAAAAAGGTGAAAGGTGAAATTCAATGGTGGTGTAACGAAATTTGGGCAGTAGGAGGACCAGTATAAAACGACCGTAGCATTCTCGAATCAGCATCAGTCACACCAGTCTTCTCTTTCAAACAAGAGTAGTCACAGAAATCGATTTGTAACCATGAAGATGGTAGGTATTCTTAATATTACAATTTTTTAATCTTTTTAACGATCGAACGATCTACATACATATATTCAGTAAAATTCTTGCTCGGTATGTCAGGATGTATCAATCGAAAATTTGATTATTGTACCTAAAAAAAGAATTCGATTCGATGCGCTCGAAACATTACACTTTTATAATTTTTTTTTTTTTTCCCCGTAGATCATAGCTTTCTTCGCCGTTTTGGCTGTCGCTCTCGCTCTTCCGAGACCTCAGGATGAAGTGGTGCTCGTTAAGGAAACTCCCTCCGACAATATCGGTCTTGGTAATTACAACTATGGCTATGAACTCTCCAATGGTCAACATCATGAGGAATCAGGCCAATTAACGAATGTTGGCACTGAAAATGAAGCTGTTGCTGTTAGGGGTAGCTTCGGTTGGGTTGACCCAGTTACCAATCAACGATACACTATCAGCTATGTCGCTGACGAAAACGGATTCCACCCACAAGGCGAACACATTCCTTCCTAAATCTTTATATCTCTTCTAAAAGAATCGCTTGTTACACGACCAATGATCCAACAACAAGAACAACTCGAAGAATCGCCGAGACTCATAGTTACCTGATTAATGACTACCCTCGTTTAGCGACTGAGACCAAAGTTTCTTTCACTGGCGCTGTATTAATTCCGAACTTGTATAAAACTCTTTGATAAATATAAATGTATAGATAATTGAAATAAATGTATAGATAAATGTATAGATAATTGATCAGTTTCAACCCTCATTGATCGAATGGACACTGCTGACGTCAAGAGAGAAAAAAGAGTATATATATATATATATATATATATATATATACATACACACACATATATTCTTTTTTATCTTTTTCACACTTTTTTTTTGAATACACCTGCAAGATAGTCGCCTCTTTACGTACGAAGACAAATAGTGGTTCAAGCATATAATAGCTTAGATTACAAAATATAAATGGCAATTCTATTCCTGGAGAATAACTAATACTCTCGAGAAGAAATCGTCTGTAAAACCTGTAGAATGTTGATATCGGGGACAAGGATCTTCCCTCGGTGAATAATTCCTCAAAAGGAAAGGCACTTCGAAATGCTAATGTTGATTTGCCGCATTATATTATTTTGTTTTTACTCTTATCTTTGCCCTTTTATATACGAATGATTTTTGTTGCAATTTAAATAAAGCTTCTGATAATAAAGTAATAGATTTGTATTGTATCAAGTAAGCAAATAGTAGAAATAACAAAGACTGTTAAAGATCGATTCATTAAATTCCTCTTTAAGTTGGGAATCAACGAAATAAAAACAATTTATCTTGTTTTCCTCGTTTACAAATCTAACATCTTCATTTTTATTTTAAATAATCCGCAAATTTCAGACTAAAGCCATCTGGCGTTAAAATATACAAATTAACTAGCAATGCAGCTAGTCGTATAGTAAGCGATTATTATCTTTCTTACCTGTTTGTCCTCAACGAAGCCATTAAAATTAGTACCAAGTTCTTACCGCTAGAGAACGTTAATAGCTCTCTTTCGAGATAAAAAGAAAAAAAAATAGAGAGAAAAAAAAAAGAATCATTAATACTTAATATCAAAAAGACCTTATCTGTTACAAATTATTTCAAGGAAAAGAACGCAATTAATATCATGTAGAAGACAATTCAACAATTACGTGTTTAATCACTTGTATATTTCTCCCATCATGTTGAATTAATTAAATTTACTGTACTCTCTGAGTGTAATTAAATCAATGTGGGAATACGCTATTCAGCTATCTCTCATTAAAACCCATGCACTCTTATGTTTATCCATAAGCAAATGACAGTGTAGTCAAGTTTTGTAAGGTACAAATTCTTAACGAACAATCATCTATGAGATAAACGAATTATGAAACGACATGAATAACGATGACATCCTCGATAAAAATGGCGATGTTAAAGTACAAGCTACGTCCGATCCTTTAACTTGTCTTTCAAGTATATAATCGTAATTATTGATTATTTTTTTAATATAACCTTTTCGTAAAAAATAATATATATATATATATATTGACAGAGCTAAAGATCGACAAAACTAAAGGAAATAATTTATACAAGGAAGTAAATTCCGACGGAAGTTTTCCATCAGAATTAAAAAAGCGTCTTCAGGATTTATCATCGTCCACGAACGAAAATATACGATCGATCGATTTTATAACATCTCTTAATCATCGACTTTCACATAGTCACCAATTGGACTCTTCACAAAATTACAACGAAAAGAAGAACAACGAAGAAACTTTTATCAAAGAAAGTTCGTCTTTGCGCCTATTGCAAGGTGCACGTGCCCGAAGACGGGCAAAAATCCGATCGGAGATCCTCGAAGAGATCGATAAATCTTTGTCAATAGCACAACCTAAAGTTACGAATTTATTGAATTTTTTAACAAAAACGGATAGTTCGAAAATTATCGCGGATTCGATGGAATCTCTCGAGTCGACAAAAATCATCGATAACACGGACATTTCGATGCTTCGTTTTCAACCGACGACGTTTACGGGTTCTTTAACGTCACGAAGTTGTTTTAACAACGACGATGAGAAGCATGAGTCACGTCAATCTAAATCGGCAAAGGAGGATCGTATCTCGTACGATGTTAAATGTAATAGATTATTAAAGAACAAAGCCGAACTTAATCAGATTTCATGTTTGTCTGCGAACAATGTTCGTCCGATGAAATGCGGAGGATATAGGCCTTACACTGGTGTTATCCTGAAGAATTTCAGTTCTAGTAGCGAGTCTGAAAGTGTCAACGAACCGTCCAGTTATTTATCACAAAAGATCAACAGTCCTATAACGAATACGGAATTGTCCTCGCCAATTTCGAAGACTACGATAGACGAAAGAATAATACCCGTTTTATCTGCTAGAAGCGACTATAATCAGGAATTATCTTCGTCCCGATCGTTTCAAGAGACAACTAGAAGTAAAATAGATAATAGCAGAGATAGAAAAAGAAATAATACGAAGATATTCGAAAATAATGTTAATACTTTTGTAGAGAATATCGTTCCTTATCTCGATGATAATTTAACTTATGGAAATGAGATTAGAGAAAAGAACGATTTGGATTCGTTGCCTCTAAGATCAGATTTGACTTTGAACTCGCGTTCGAAAATGGTATGGATCGACGAAGAAAAAGAAGGCAAAGGATTGTACGCGTTAGATTCGGAAAACGAAAGACAAGAGAATGATCGATCGTTGAGAGAACAAAATATTAAATCGATCGACGATTTAAATATTTTTCCTAAATGTCAGATGGGAAGAAAGATGAAACACTTTTCTTGTCCGTCTTCGGCCAAGAACGTCGTAGAAAGGGAAGATTTATTTTCAGCGACAAATTCTGCAAGATTTCGTAGCGAGGGACATTCACCGGGTCGAACGTTGTACGATAATAAAAAAGATAAAATATCTTCGTTCCAGAATATCAGATTGATTGAGAATCTAGAAACATTGAACGTGTCCGATAACGAAAGACAGGATAACACGAGCGTGCCGAGTTTGCCATTATATTCCGAAGATGTCTCGTGTTCGACATCGGTTGATAGTAAAACTTACACGCAAAATCGTTCTTTGGACAATAGTGCCTTGACGAAGGCTCTGTCAAACGTAAGCTCAATATTAAACTCGAGAGATAAAGAAAATACGTCTACGAGAACTACTCGATATAAATCTTTCGACGATAGCGAAAACATGGATACTTCCG
Source organism: Vespa crabro (assembly GCF_910589235.1). Classification (NCBI taxonomy): domain Eukaryota; kingdom Metazoa; phylum Arthropoda; class Insecta; order Hymenoptera; family Vespidae; genus Vespa; species Vespa crabro. The sequence continues at coordinate 2,884,698 of NC_060978.1, read as the reverse complement.
AATCGTCCGATCAAAATTTGATATTAACTAAAACATGGCAAGAACCGGTATTTGAGGAATTTAGAAACATTTACGAAACTTGCAACGAATTTGACATTGCAAAACAATCACGTAGAGCATTTTCTGCACCTTCGTCAAAGTTACCCACAGAACATTTTGAAAGCGATGGCCGAAAAGAGGAAGAATCGAATATAGATAAAAGAAATGATTTACGAAGGTATATAGAGGATGGTCGAAGATGTAAATCCGTCGATATGTCGCGAGAAATGATCTACGTTCAAGAAAATCTTAATGAATTCCCTGAATCGTTCTATTCGACTAAAAGGAATCTAATTCAAAGTTCGGAAAATTTAAACTACGTTAATGAATACCAAACATTTGGCGATCCACTTGAAATCTCTTACTCGCAGGAAGAAGATTATAATACGAATCCGTTAGAATACTTGATAACTTCGATGTATCCAAGGCAAAGTCATCTTTCGGTATTGCAAGAAGAATCAGAAACGCGACTCGAAGAGAATAGTCGATCCGAATCGGTTACCGAATATAAAGATTCGTCCACTTTCGACTCCAATTGCAATAATATTAATCGATCCGAATCGGCAAAACAAATGTCCACTAACTCGTCGACGAATCAAAAGGTCGAAGACGAAATACTTTCGTTGGATGAAAAGAAGAATGAAACTGAGGATAGTAAAAACGAGGAAATGGAAAAACATTATTCTCTTAAAAAAGAAACTTCAATGGAGAATACTCAGCCGTGGAATATTAAAAAAATATCAATTTGTACAAATTCAACTTGGACGTGTTCCAACGTTACAAATAATAAAGTTAGCGTAGAAATAAAACAGGAAGATGAAATGAAAGACGCCAATGAAAAAGGAGATAACGAATTTCAAACTGATAAATCTTGTGACTCTGCAATCGATACGAATAACAAAGTAGAAGGTATAGGCCAGGAAGATCCAATAACGCGAATGATAAATGACGAAAGTTCTAGATTAAAATTTTCAAAGACGGTTCAACCGGATAATGCAATGTTCATAATTCAAAAGGTTCACGAGATTTGTACTGTCCCACCGAAAGTCTCATATTCGACTTCGAAACTCCAGGATGCATTTGAACGTATTAAAAAGTCACCTCGTTCTAAGAAAAAAAAAAGTCAAGATCGTTTTCCATTCACGATATCGGAGACGAAGTGTATGATATCGACGAAACACGAGATCGGATCGAAGCAAGGACATTGCGATAGCGTCAGTAACAAAACGAGATCATTGGAAACCTTTCGGGAATTTACGTATCCCACTGTAACAGACATTTCAAAGCCCAATTTCAATTGTTTTACCTATAACGAACGACATGAACAACGGAATATATTGCCAAAAATGAAGGGATTCGTTCGAAAATTTTCGAAGAAATTAAAGGTATCCCGTAGACATAACGACGACCATGATAAAGATATATCGACCAGGGTGATCTATCAGAATCAAGAATGTCAAAACAATTCGATGACGGAGTCCTCATCCGAATCCACGATCGAGGAATCACAATGGATCGTACCGAGATCCGGAAATACGAGATCGTCGATTATATCCAATGGTAAATCCTTGAAAAAAACTATGAGTCTTGAGAACTTGACTGTGTTCTCGGAATATCCTCGCAGACGATACGATCGTGACGATCACTGGGTGAAAGAATTACAGGAACATTCTTCCCAATGTACAACTGCTACGACATTATCCAGGGAACATTTTTCGTTATTCACATCGAAAAGTAGAAATAATTCTTTGGTCGAAGATTTTTCAAAGGTATCCACGAGATTACGTAATAAGGGAGAGTGTACGACCTGCAAAAAAAAAGAAGATCAAGTTAAAACTTTTGTTTCGTCTACGCCGTCGAACGTTATTAAAACTAACGAAGTTAACAACGAAAGAAATCCTGATATAGACGAGATAAGTACAAACACGGAAAGTGGTTGTATATGTTTCAAATTTTATCGAATGTTAATATGTTCTCTCTTCGTATCGTCGAAAGATCAAACGTCAAGAATACGTAATGATTCTTTAATCGAAATTAAGAGGAAGAAATTTCGTTTCTCTTTGAAAAGAAATAGGGATGATCTTTTTCGAACGTTAGGCACACGTCCGTGACTATTTCTTTTTTTCTATTTTCTTTTTTTCTACTTTTTTTTTTGTCTTCCATAGGTCAGAACACTTCTTCTTAATATTCATTGAGCGTTACATGAAACTCATACGTAACGTGGATGTAATATATATAGCGAGATATAGTTTAATTTCATTAATAGCCGATTTTAAGAATAGGTACGTACATTTTTTTTTTATCCGTCAAAAAAGCACGCGCCTATCGACATTATTAAACCGTGAAAAACTTAAAGATACTTTGATGTCTTTTCTCCTTGTTATTTTTTTTCTTTTTTTTTCTTTTTTTTTTTTTATTTTTTATTTATTCGTCGTTCGTACATGTCTCATTTGTTCTCAATAATATTGTTTACACGCTTGATTTCTTCCAACCCATGTTTCATACGTGAGAGTCTTTCCCGAAGAATGCGCATTATCGAGTTATCGCCTTAATAAAACGTTTCTTCGCTACGCTTTTAACTTATTATCGTTATTATCGTTATCGTTATAGAAAAAATAAGTCTTTAAATAATCACATAAGAGTCGTCGAGCCTTTTAAGGGATGAGGTTGAGTGGATTGGAAAATAGAGAGGGATAATAGAGTGGGTAGGGTCGGCGGTAGGGAGCGAAGGGACAGAAGAAAAAGCGCAAGGAATAGAAAGGTAAGTAGAAGGAAAAAAGTTAGGAAACATTCGTACAAGGTGTTTCGAATGCGTAAGTGTAAATGCGTCTCTCGCGCGCGCGCGTGTATCTGTCTATACGTATATTTTTATATGGCTGAATAGAAAATTCGCATCGGTTAAGAAAAATTTCGAATAACATGCCGTTTTTATTCGACAGCCGATTAAATGGCCGGTCCTATTTATGCATTGAAAAAATCTCTTACATATAAATAACAGCTCTAATGTCTGTAAAAGAGATTTTTATCTATCCATCGAGAACCAATCGGCGATCTCGATAGATCGGCGAGAATAATCGCAAACGTGCAAACAACTAGATCTCGACAATCGGATTCGATCGAATAGATCCAACCCAAGACGACGGTCGACGACCGCAAAGATCCCTGGCATAAAGTAAGAAAATCGACGCTAAAGGGAATGCGATCCCGCTGATCCGTCTTGAGTTTTTCTTCCTTCGACGTCCCTGAGAAAGGAAAGGGGAGGCTTCCTTGGCCGCTCGTAACGTTACAATTACGTTTCGATCGATCGCAAATTCGTACTCGTCGGATGAACAATGAACGTTAGCCGTAAAACGATGTTACATCATACAGGATTATACATATATTACACAGGTACGGATTTCTTATGCTTCTGAAATGCACGCGTTCTATCGTTAATATTTTTTTCCTTCCTCATATTCAACTTCTTCCATCTGTCGTTTTCTTTTATTTTCCTCTCTCTCTCTCTCTCTCTCTCTCTCTCTCTCCTCCTTCTTTTTTTTTTTGAAGGGGAGGGTTGCGCATCATCCACCGCAGGCGCAGGCGTATCGATCGCCGTGCTATGCGTTCGTGTACGTATATACGCGATATATTTGAGCGACTATGATATTACGTAGAATTTACATAGTTTCGAGAACAACGAAACTTTTTCTTTCTTTCTTTCTTTCTTTCTTTCTCTCCCTCTCTCCTTGTTTTTCCTGTGGCGAGCTCAAATGCACGATAGATTGGAGATATAGAAGAAGGATAGAGTACAGTAAAACCTGGCACGATAACTTGGAAATAGCGGCTATCTTATATTTTGGCTTTAACGCGTACGAACTCTCGCGTCGTCGAAACGATGCGTCCGCACGCCGTGCTAATTAGTTCTCGTACGGGTGTGGCCGTTCGCACGCGCTAATAACAACGTCACGACGACAACCTACACGACGAGGAAACTTCCAATTTTAATCATCTAACTCGTTGTACGCGTTTCATCACTCTTAATGACGAGAATACGACGACCGACGAGTTTCTATTTGCGAGTTTTCACATTGCTTTAATAATTTATGGTTCGTCGAAAGGAGATAGACCAAGACGACGAGATACGTGACCGAGAGATGCTTTTTTTTTCCGTGTTAAAGCTCGAATAAATTCGTAAGATTCGGGTGAATAAGGACGTCTCCGTTTTCCTTTTTAGAGCTGATACTCCATTTCAGACTTCTCGGTTAATTTTCGTCGACGTTCGATCGCCCAGGTGTTCATCGATCACGGGCCTCCTCGTCGTCGAGCACATCCGTTCGTTGCTCGTGCGTTCGCGTTTCTTCGTCGAGACTCTTGTCACCGTTACGAGATTTCTCGGTTAAATTATGTCACAACGGTGGAGGAATGGAGAACTCCTTTCGTACGTAAAACAAAATGTAAGGCTTGCACTTTGCGACAGCATCGGTGCTCGCTGGACGCACCGAACTGTCGTTGAAGTGGAACCACTGACCGTCGTGCACGGCAAAAGCGGTGTAATGTCCTGTCCCGGCACTGCGAACAAATTCATTTCATTCGTTAATCTATTATTTTTCCTTTCTACGCATTAATCTTTAAACAAATAAGTTATCACAATGTTTTCTCGATCTCTGTAGATATCAATCGACGATATTACGTTCGAAAGTTGAAACTGAACTTTGTCATTGGCCGATTTATGTTTAACGTATCTCACGAATGACGTAAATGCTATTAGTATTTTAAATAAGAATTACGTCTCGAAAAGACTTCGATCTATGTTCAAAGAGATTTTTTTCTCTTTGAACATAGACCGAAAAATAAAAAAAAGAAAAAAAGAAAAAATCATCTCTTTAAACATAAACCGAAAAGAAGAGTAAGAGAGAGAAATTTTCTAGGTTTGACTAGGGTGTTTAAACATTTTTTATCGTTGCAAGATTATGAGAACAAAATCAAAAAAGGCTTAAAAACTTTATTAAATCGCGATCATACCCTGAACCATGATGAACGATTACGGCAGCCAAGTCGTAAAGATGACTGTTTTGAGCGCCCAACTTCATACCGGTAACGCCGCGCACAGTGAACGCCGACATATCGAGAGATTCCATCGGAAAGTCCACCTGTGTGTCCACCTTCGAACGATAGGAATTACACCACCTAAATCTTTTAATGTGAAGGCACAACACCTGAAAACGAAAGATAAAAGATTTAATATCGTCTCGGGCGATATTAAAAGAAATAGAAAATAATATGTTAATCTCGTGTAGGAGAAAGAGAGAGAAAAAGATAAAATTTAATCTTTTCCCCAATACTAACGTTAGGCAGCCTATGTATCCAGAACCTCTTGGTGGACCGTTGTTTCCCCATACAATTATCGCAAAAGTATAACTCGCTGTCGGCCAGTTCCTCGACCTTGAAGAATCTTGTGAGACTGTAGGTGAGACTACAGACCTCTTCCTGTTCCTTCGTACGTCGTTGCAATCTGTCCGGTATATCCAACGAGAGATCCTGGAAGGGTTCGTGCGTCTTCGAGTCCGTGCGGCAATTCATGCAGTGGACCTGCGCGAGGAAACGCGATCCATAATTCGTCCGCGCTTCTCCCCGAACAAGAGAAAACGAAGAGGATGACTTTTGTCGAAGAAGTCTCGCTGAGCGTTGCGAGGTAGGAGGTAGGATATTCGCGAAACATGTTGAGATATAGATTTCGATAGGTATAATGAAAGGAAGAATAAGAGAGAGAGAGAGAGAGAGAGAGAGAGAGAGAGAGAGAGAGAGAGAGAGAGATGCGAAGGACAAACTCGCAGCGAGCTCGACTTACCACGCTGAGGAGAGTGCCTCCAAAAACGGCGGTAACGATGCTCTGCTTTCCACGTAAACCAAGAGGCTCGTGTCCAAGCCTAGGTAACAGTTGTAACAATTCTGTGTGCAATCTATCGAGCATGTAGGTGAGAAACTCATGAGCGTCCTGTTGTTGGTAACCCCTAAATCGTGGCACGACTTTCCATATGACGAGGAAGAGACACTCCGGGGAGATGGCTTGACCATTGGAACCACCGAGGCTCAAACCAAGAAGAACCTTTCGTAATTCTTCGGCAAGAAGAGCATCACTCATAAGTTCCTTTGCTCTTCCTGGTGTAACGATGCGACCTCTGTGAGTTGGTGGTTCCGACGGGTCGAAAGCTATGCCCTCGAGGCACGGCATTTGCGTGAGGTATTCGCAAAAGTGGCTGATGTTGTTGAACGATTGGAGTACGACGTTCATGAAACAAGTGTTCCCGAGATTCCTCAGGCCGACGACCTTCTTCTCTTTGGTTATCTTCGAGCTTCTACGCTTAGTCGCTGGCCTATTGTCCCCGCTAGTACCGTCTAACGAATGCAACCTTTTCCTTGCCGTTCTTGGCCGTAAATTTCTCACGACCACTTCGGCCTTCCAAAGTGCATCGGCATCGTTATCCTCACTGCTTTCTCGTCTAGACGACGGCGTCGTTGCCGGCGTTGTACTCCAACTCTCATCATTCTCCTTGTGTTCATCCTTCCGAAAGATTATTTGACGTATCTTTTCTATCTGCCCGCTCGTCGTGTCGTTTATCACGTATTCATCGCACGTGTAACTGCGAAAAGAACGATTTCAATGTTATCGTTCGCGTCTCCTCTTCCTGTTCCTACCTACGAACGAACCAAACCGAGCGAAACGTTCGTTGACTGGCTCGATCTATGCCAGTGGCTCTCAACTTGATAATAACGAGAAATTTATCAAATATAGATTTCTTTTGAAAGACCTTGACCCGAATGAATTTTTGTGTTAAGAAAAATCGATCGTAGTAAAAAGATAAAGAAAACAACTATTTCCTCGATTACAAAGATGACTCACCAAAAGACCGAGAGGTTTTCACAATCGATGCACACGCAATGCTGAGTATTCTTCTCGTGATGCTGCAACGCGTGTCCGGCGACATACCTTCCACAATGTACTGCTCCGCAATGCAAACAGAGCCACGTACTTTTCTCGGTACCGCATACTGTTGTAGATCACCGAAAAAAAAACAATAGGAACGATAGTTAGATATGAACTCGAATAGAACGGACGTGTACACATATTTCATCGAGTCATTATTAATAGAAATATTTAAAAATAAAATACTTAGAAATATATTCAAAATTATGTTTGTTACAATTTTTTTTTTTTTTCAAGTATTTCCAGAAATATTTTCAATAAGAACGTGTCGATGTCTAGACAACCATCCAGACGCAGAATGCAATATATCTGGTGATTGAAAAAGAACATCACATTCGTCTTCCCTTGCATTGCGTAATTCCGGAGGAAAAGATGGAAATGGAGGAATGAAGTAGAAAAAGAGTAGAGAGAGAGAGAGAGAGAGAGAGAGAGGAAGGGGTTTGACACACCCCCTCGCAGTCTCATCGATCGATCGCGATATGCCTTGGATATTCGTCGCTTTTCTCCGTTCTTCGAGAGGTTACTCTTTCGATCTTTCGATAATCTAGAAAGCAATAAGGAAAATGTCGAAAATATTAAATATAATTAAACGAAAAACGTGAGGCGTATGTTCGATATCGTTGCTGGGAAAGAATCGAAACGGGTGATAGAGCAATAGGTAGAGAGTTTCAAGAACAACCAACGAAAGGGGACGCGAAAAGCGAGACGATGTTCAGTCGGGCGAGAATTTCTACGACGAGGTAATCTGATACGTTCCCAGTCAAGGTCATTCCCAGATGAACACTCTTGTCTCTTGGTCGACCACCCCATACGAAACGTATATATAGATAATATATCATATCGTATGTAATATCGTGTATAACATAACACATGCATGTACATGCATGTACATGTATTATTATATTATTTGCCAAATTATAAATGTATATACATAATATACGTTTCCAAATAGATATACTTAAGTATGTTTGAAAATTATATAAGAATGTAGAAAAATAGATAGTACTTAAATATGTTTGGAAATTATATAAAAATGTAGAAAAATGTATACGTTGAAATTCACAAGTCCGTCTTAACTGTGTTAAACAAATAAACAGCAGAACGGAGAAATATACGTCGTAGATAAAATTGACATCGTCGCGCGTATACATAATTTTTTTTTTTTTTTTTTTTTTTTTTTTTTAATAAGAAAGACACAGTAAAAAGCAAAGTTTGACATTTCAAAGATTATTAATGACGTCTAAATGACGAATCGTCACACGAATCGAGCCTGTTGACTGAAGAATTTTGATACCGTGGAACTTGCGTTAAACTCATGGCGCATACCTTTCGTAGTATGATTACATATACATGCGAGCTATATTCGAATGCTTGGGTCGTGGCTGGTGGTCGATGCGTGCACCGCGTGTATATAGCATCGATTTAAAAAGAGAAAAAGAATTAAATAAATAAAAAGGACGCATTGCGACACGATACGAGACTTTATATTCTCGGATCGCATTCCCGTTCGAATAGACAGGAAGAACGATCGTTTTTCGTATGTCTTTACGCTTTCCAAAGAATATGGTACAGTAAGCGCTAATAAATTTCAACGAGAATATAGCTACGAGAGACGTTTCAAACATCAATATACAAACACACAAACACAAACACAAATACACATCTTGTAAAATTGATTCCGAAAGATAAAAAAATCCTGACATAAAATACCCCTATCAAATTCTGATTCCGACATATAAATATCGTCCAATAGAAACTCGTTGCATTTCAGCCTTGCTTCGCCTTACGTCGTTATTCCTTTTTTCTTTTCTTTTTTTTACTTTCCAAAATCAATTTCCCTGTTGTATGCATGCCTATAACCACGTCGATGAAATTACAAAGCATCGTGGTGGTGTATCGGACGACAGCCATGTATAGAACAGAAACGTTCATTCAATATCGTGCTCCTACTCAATGAAGCCATGTAATACCGGGTGTCGAAAGTGTTACCTACTCGAATGTCTAGCACAATGAGACGTAAAGAGCAACGATACGATTCACCGATATATATATATATATATATATATATCGGAAAGTTCGATAGATCCTTCGGTTAAATTTAATCGAAAGATTTTTCGAGCGACTGTTCACCTAAGAAGGAATCTCAACTCTTCGCGAAATTCGATATCGTTGAGTTTCAAGGATAGGCGTGGGCGTGAGGCAAACGTCGGCTCAATTTCGTTACGTACCGCTTCGCGAAAGGACGATACGGAAAGAATTAGAAATGGATAGACTGACTTATCCTTCCTCGCAAAAGTTCGCCACGCCTTGGATGCGTTCTCGCGGAAAGCTCGTCGGCGGCGAGAGCGATCGTCTCTCGCGATCGATAAATCGACGCTGCAGCAGGAAAGAGTAGGATGGCGTTGCAACGGGACACGAAGGAAGAGGAGGAGGAGGAATAGCAGGAGGAGGAATAGGAATAGGAGGAGGAAGAGGAGGAGGACAGGAGGAAGAAGGTAAAACTCGTTCTTGCGAGAGCGACGGACTGCACTCTCGCATCCTATTAAATGCTGCCAGCAGAGGCAGCAGCACCGGCAGCAGCAGCAGCAGCAGCAGCAGCAGCAGCAGCAGCAGCAGCAGAGCGTGCCGTTATCGATTTTGTAACGTCGTCGTACCCGAAGCAGTCTGTAGAGAGCTACAACAGGAAAAGAGCTGGTGGTGGGGTGATTGGAGGAGATGGTAGTAGTGGTAGTAGTAGTAATGATAGTAGTAGTAGTAATAGTAGTAGTAGTTTTAGTGCTAGTGATACTCCTAGTGATAATGATGATGCCGAGACTGCTTCTGTCGATGATAAAAGGATCGCGTCATTTTATCATGCTTCTGAGAGACAATCTTTTTCCTCTCAGACGACGACAACAACGACGACGACGACGATGATGATGACGATGATGATACTAACAACGATGACGATAATGACAACGATGACAAGGAGGAAGTATGTTGTATTCACCGAGACTTCGAGAATCATTGAGAGGCATTTTCATCGATCCCGTCCCGGATGCGTTACGTTTCGTCGAGCATTCAGTGATCACTCTCTCACAATCGTCGACTCGAATGCATTAGAGAAACCGAGAAAGGCAGAGAGAGAGAGAGAGAGAGAGAGAGAGGAGAAGGAGAAGGAGAGGGAGAGGGAGTCGCAACGAACCGTTCCATGCGATCCCCCACGTGTTTCTGAATCGTCCTACTCGTCGATTCGATCGTGTGTTGACCGACTAGACGGTCTCGTTGGAAAAACAAGCTTTCGTACTCTTCATATACACGCGTGTATGCGTGTATGCATAGAGAAGGGAGCTTGACTCATCGTCCGTCCCTTCTCTCTCTCTCTCTCTATCTCTCTCTTGCTATACCTACGTGACGCTTCGTTTCTTTTCCTCCCTAACCCCCACCACTGCTCTCTCCCTTTCTCCTACCCTTTTACCCTTTCCTTCGTATTCTCGAAGGAAGAAACACCTTCCTTCGTTTTCTACGCCGTAAGATTGTATTCAATGTAATAAAAGAAATAAATTATTTGCCACACGTCCGGTATCTTTACTCGACCTAAGAAATTTAGTTACCTCGACATTTTAAATAGATCAGATTTTCCTTTACCTATGTACATTGCGCACATAGTAAATCTATCTTTTTTTCCTTTCTTTCGTATCACTTTTTATATTAATATTATATTTTATTGTTATTTAATTTCGTTCGACAAGTTATCGTCGTCATATCTCAAGTATGATCCTTTTAGGCTATTATAAATTATTTCTCTCTCTCTCTCTCTCTCTCCTCACTCACGGTTCTAACGTTTATCGAATTATCGTCTTTTTGAATTGGAAAGATAAAAGAAGGAAACGATTGAAAAGCCATAAACAATACATTATTACATATAAATATTATTACATACTACATGGGAGGGATTAAACGAAACTAAAAAAAAAAAAAAAAATAAAATCTGAAAATAAAAATATATTCTGTAGTACTTTCGAGATAAACTTTCGACGCGTTCGATCGTTCGTAACGAGAGATCTCGCGAAATCGCTGGGAGAGCGAGCCTTCTCCCAGTTCGCTTCGATGTACCACCATCACCACCACCACTACTGCTACCATCACCATCACACTACTACCACCATATTACCATTACCATCGCAATCACCATCACCACCATCGCGTTGATTCTTTCCAGAATCCCTCTCTACGTACCCCTCTTGGCAGCCATAAAAGGGTCTCCCGCTAGAAGAAAGAACAACGTTCCGCTTCGCGTTCATCGTCGTTACTCCGGACGAAGAGAGAACAACTACGACTACCTGCCTTAACGAAAAACTCGAGAATCGAGCTTTGACCTGGTAAATCTAGATCTCTGAAGACATAGGGACAGAGAGACTGAATAGGATCGATGATTATAATCGCGATAAGGATCGAGTTAAGGGAGATTCAAAGACGAGAAACGAGAGACGATTCTCTTAAAAAAAAAGTTAAAAAAAAAAAGGTATTAAAAAAAATTAAGAATGAGTGCCGCGCTTACGTTTTTCGTCGTAAATATAGTCTCGAGGTCGTGCTACGAGGAGAGAAAGGAAAGGGTGAAATGCACGACACGAGGATCTATTTTCTTATCGAGTAAGAAGGGAAATATATGAAAGAAAATCGTAGAAAATCAGGAAATATATCGTACGTACGTTCGTACGATTCATAGCGTCCTGTCGTCCTACGTTTAAACGTCGTGTACGTCTACTCGCACTTCTCTACACGCTAGGGAGAGAAAAAAGAGAGAGAGAGAGAGAGAGAGAGAGAGAGAGAGAGAGAGAGAGAGGAAGATGCACTTTGATAGTCGAGGAAAAACGTCGTCGTTGAAAAGAGAAAGAGCGAAAGAGAGAGAGAAAGAGAAAGAAAAGACATCAGTCGTGTGCTACCGAAACGACGCGATCTCGAGCCAGCTGATTAGTGCCGTCTGGTATTGATTTTCCAATGACGGCCGCGGCGCATACCGAGAACTCTTAGCTAGGAGTACGCATACGCGCGCGCTGGGACCTATCTATCTTTCTTTCTCTCTCTCTCTCTCTCTCTCTCTCTCTCTTTCTCTCCTCTCTCCCACCCTCCTCTATCCCTCTCTCTCGCGCAGGAGAGAACAGCCACGCAACGGACGCGTTCGCTACACGCATCATACACATATACATACATACTCATATCAAACGCATATATATACAATGTGTGTATACACACGCGCGCGCGCACACACATATACGCACATATATATATATATATATATATATATATATATATATATATATATTGACATATAAGGAAAGAAAAAGGTGTTACGCTGACAAATAACACGAGTACTATCACCGTCCGTAGTTCGAACAGTGAACGGACTGAAGAATCTGATCTCTCCCACGTTCGGGTTCCTTTACAAAGGGATAAAAAGAGAGAGGTAGAATGGTAGAGAGAGAGAGAGAGGAAAATGAATCTTTAAAGAGCGTGTTTCTCGCAAAGGGAAATGGTAGCCGATCGCTTCGTCTCGTTGCCGTCACGACGACGGCTCAAGGCCGCGAGAGGAACGGCCTGGGCCTGGGTCACGGTGCAGAAGGAAACGGATATAAAGTTTAGCGGAAGGAGAGAAGGAGAGAGATAGAGAGATAGAGAAAGAGAGAGAGAGAGAGACTAATAGTTACAAAGATAAGAAAAGATAAGATATGGAAAGATGGCAGAAAGAAGGAAGGAAGGGGAAGAATATCGTTGGAAAAATTTGAATCCCTACCTGCGCAGACGAACGGCAAATCCTTCGTGCAGGTCGTTTCAACGTCGTTAGCACCGAGTCGGACGCTCTGAGCTAGGTGCGGGCACTCCATCTTTCGCTGCCTCCAGGATTTCAAACGGGGCCCTCGTGGCCCCCCCTTCGTTTGTCGGCCGTGCGTAAGTTCGTGCGTGAATGCGTATTTGCGTGCGTGCGTGCGTGCGTGCGTTCGTTGCTTACGACCGATAGTTACGACCGATGGTTACGACAAAACGAGACGAGACGGGACGAGACGAGACGCGACGGGATGGGACGAGACGAGACGAGACGAGACGAGAAGAAACGAGACGAGACGAAACGAGACGAGACGAGACTGTGTGTGTGTGCTCTATCTATCTCTTTCTTGCTCTCGCTCGCTTATACGAGCATTCACGCTCGACCTATCTCTCTCTCTCTTGTCTCGCACGCGCACGTCTCAGCCACTACTACTACTACTACTCTACTACTACCACCACCACTACCACCACCACACCACCACCAGCATGTACCACACGCACTCGCAGAACAAACGCACGCACGCACACGCACACACCACGCTCCTCTCCTTCTGTCACTCTCTTTTTCGCACGACCGACCGCCTCGGTCGAGATGGGTACAAGAGGGGTGAAGGGGAAGCGAGCGAGCGAGCTAGTGTGAGAGAGATAGAGAAAGAGGATGGGAAGGGAGTAATAATATATAGCGGGCGGGGTACACACCGAGTGCCCCGTGATATCCGTCACATAGCGCGGTGGGGATTTTCGCCGGGTGTGCGATCGGAAAAAGAAAGGGGAGTCGGGCGTACGCGTTGCGCAGACCGTGGATCGACTGATGGAGAGAGAGAGAAAGAGAGAGAGAGAGAGAGAGAGAGAGAGAGAGAGAGAGAGAGAAAGAGGAGAGAAGAAAAGCGTTCGAAGGAGGTCGAAAAGAGCGACTACGAGCTAACGGGGCAAACTATACGAAGAACGACGATCGCTGAACGGCCGACTGGGTCCGACTGCCGACCGAGCGCGACCGAGCTGCGTGGAGCTCGGTTCAGCGGTGGTCGGCCCACCTCCAGACTCACAGACTACCAATAGTCGACTAACTCGGCCCGACTCGGCGCCGTTCGACTATGCTCGCTTCGGCTCGCTTCTCTTTTTCTTTCTCTCTTTTTGTGACGTGCGCGCGGCTAGACTTTCCCCTCCCTCTTCGGCGTATGCTCGAGAGCGTCGTCGCCATCTTTGTTAACGACGTTTCCAACTTACCTCGCGAGAAGAAGAAGATAGGTTAGGTTGACTCTCTCTCTTCACGCTATCCCTAGCCTCTGGTAGCAGTTTCCTCCGTTAGTAAGTTATCTCGTAACGCGCAGCCTCCGAACAAATCGGGCAGATCTGGCTCGAAAAACGAGGAGGGTGAACGCCAAGGGCCATGCCGTAATGCGGACGCCTGATTATCGAACGAACGCCCCTTCCTTCTCGAACTTTCCTTTAGCGTCTTTTTTTTCTCTTTTTATCTAACTGTACTATTCCATAACCCTTTCGATATTATATCTCCTATGAAAATTTTTATTATCGAATGACCCGTCTTTCCTCGTTCGTCGTTCTTCTTTCCCCTTCGAATCTGCAAACGTTTCGAGTATAAATACAACAGATTTTTTTAATGTTTCTTACTTTTTCTTTTTTCCTTCTCTCTCTTTCTTTCTCTCTTCGTTTCGTCGACAATAAAAATACGAGCAACATTTCTTTTTTTCCTTTTATCTTTTACGAGAGACGATCGATCATTCGAGTCAGGGGGCGTAGTCGCGAAATTCTTGTACACCCGTAGTTAAGTCAATAAACTTCTTACATACATATGCCGTATAACATTTCGATAGCTTTGCGTCCTAAGAATATCGCGAATTCGATAGATCGGTTGTTAGATATAATATCGTGTTTTTGGTACAATAGTGAAATACATGGTTTCGAATTACCAAAAGAATCGATAGCTATGCCTTTTAGACGCGGTCTACTTACGATTGATACGGAAAGATCGCACGGCTCTCGTTCGCATGAGAACTAATAACGCTAATCGATTCTATGCGAGATCATAAAAAGAGAAAAACAGTGATAGAATGCTATTCAAAGAAGGTCAGGTACCTTGCTCAGCTGCTTACTTCCTAGCCGATAATAAAACCCGTAAATGTGGTAGTTTAGTTTTCCGTATGTAATAATGCGTCATCCGTAGCACGGTTACTGTAGCTATCGAGTTATTCTAAATGGCCGACAAGGCGCATGCGCAATGTACTTTCGAACGATCATCAAATTATTATACACACACCGCACACACACATACACACACACACATGTATATATATATGGATATATAGTTCCACCTTAACTGAAACATTACTATCAGTCTCCCGTCTAAATGAATTCATTTTAAATATTTTAATTAAGTATGGTAATTCTTTTGATAAATGTTACAAGATAATAAACCTTGAATGTAATTACATTTCATTTGTACAGTCAAATATTAATGTTTCTGCTCGTTAAGATTTGGTACTCCATATAATATTCTAAAAAACTTACAGAATGAATTAGTATAATAATATTGAGGATTAGAAAAGCAATGTCTTTAGATCATGTCAGTTTGCAATTTTATTAAAAAGTGCAAGACCAACTATTTTGTTTAATGAAAAAGATATAACTTTAAGAACGTCTGCTAAATTGCGTAACTGGTTGCGTCAGTTGTAATCCAGTAATATTATTGAATTCCAACATCTTCAACATCTCCTTGGTTTCAGGATCGACTTCGATGATGTCGTGTTCCAAAGCAGAAACTTCTGGTACATAGTTGTCTCTGCGTTCCCTTTCTTCTTCTTGAAGCTTAATAGAGATACCTCTTACTTGGCTATGTTTTAATCGCTTCATCAAGTGAGTAACAAATCTATAAAGTAAACATTTTTCTTCTAACAAATTTGTTCTTAATCATATAAATTTCTGCAATGCGTTAAAGAAATTAAATAAACTTTATGGAAAGTACATACCCAGCTATTTTGTTTCGTAAAGATTTGCTTGGAATAATAGCAATTTCCTCGCATATCCTCTTATTTGTGTGGAAATCCAAAGTCAGACGATGATGATACTTTTCGATGATCATCTTCGCCGCCTTTTTGACGGTCTTCGTTCTAACGCGACTCTGTAATCACACATCGAAGACACGTTAGAATTATTTTCTTAACCAATGATAATACGCAACCTCAATTATTTTTAATTGTTGTTGAAACTACACTGCCAAACATAACCTCCATATTTGGAGCACTCGCGACCAGATTCTCGTTATTTCCGACATTGAATTTACATGTTTTCACTACAAATATATGCAATAATTCGATTATAAGTATTTTTTTTCGGCTAAGTCGACGGATGCAAGTAATTTTTTCGGATTAATGTTAGAACATATCAAAATAAATACCTACCATGTTGCTTAGTATCCCGGAAAAGGTACAGACATAAACGAAAGAGAAACACTGAGACGCCCGATTGTCCTGCTTTGTGGGAGATTTAGTAACTACATGATTTTTGCTTTCAAAAACAGCACAAGTGACATCTGTGTAGCATAACAACTATGTTTCACTTACGTATAACGGAGTACTTTAAAAACAGCCGTCGATAATTATTTACCATACTCTGAGATTTGGATCGAATATATTTTGAATATTATTGTTTTAATCATTTTTAGAAATATGGTATCATATGCAAAAATTCTACTGTATTTTTCTTTTTTTTCTTTTTTTTTTTTTTCAAAAATCCATCCGAATCTATCGATATTGTGTGATCCGACGATATTGTGAATTTAATCATTGTTTTTGATCGGATCGTACTGCTACGTTAAATTCAAACATGAAATAGAATAAAATACTATAGTGATGAAGAAACAATCAAACTATTTTTAAATTTTCAGCCACGACTCCGGTAATATGATCGTTCGAAGTATCGAAGGAAGAAGATGATCGAAGGAAATTACGACAGATGTCGGGAGAATCGTACGAAGCGTCCGCGGGATGGCGTTGTCGGCGGCAAGTCGGCGGGGTGAACGGAAAGCGTCAACGGCTCAAAACATGACGTTCGTAGTTCGTTGGTACGACGATGTCGAAGCCGCGAATAATACGGAACTGTTAATCGGCTTGTCGCGAGTGACATTTCCTCTGGGACGTATCGCGAGTACGAGCGTTAACCTCGCATCGAAGGACGTTGTCGAAATACGTGAAAAATCGCAAAAGATCGACAGCCATCGGTGATAAGCGTGGGTCGCGTTTGGTCGGTGGTGGCGTTGAAGTGACAAGGTACTGTCGGCAAAAGAGAGATAAAGATAGAGATAGAGAGAGAGAGAGAGAGTGAGAAATCGAGTGTGGTGGGAGACGGTAGCGCCGGGCGGGTGCGCGCGCGCGCGCGCGCGTAAGCAAGCAACGGTGCAAGTACGAAGAAGAGAAACTGGCTGGTGGGGGAGAGAGAGAGATACAGCGTGGTGGTGGTAGTTGCGATGTCGAAGTTAGTGGTGGGGAGAAAAAGAAGGAGGAGAGTCGGTGGCGACGGGAGCACGCGAGATGGTGGAGTGGGGTATGAGGGAGCGAAGGAGAGGAGGCGAGTTTGTTTATCGCCTTGGTGAACGGTGCGAGAAGCAGTCAGTCAGTGCGGTGCTACACTTGGCCTGCGGTGGTCGGTGTCTTCGGTAGAGTCCTGCTTCCCTGCGTCGTGTGTGTCTGGCTCTCTCTCTCTCTCTCTCTCTCTCTCGTTCTCGCGTGTCCTCGTTAAATCTTTTTTTTTCTTTTCCCCTCTCCGTTTTGACACTCGGTTCTCTCTAATCCGGTGAGTGCGAACAACGCACCGTGTCACGTTTTCGAGAAGGAAAGAGAGTCAGTTTCGAGTGAGAAAAAAGAAATAGGAAAGGACAAACGGACGGACGGACGGACATACGGAGAGAGGGAGGACGTACACATGTTGACATCCGTCTGAAGAGAGTTTCCCTTCGAAAGAAGAAAAGATAGAAGAGAAACAACGATACGTCGTGTGATACAAGAAACGTCGTGTAGTGACACGACAAACATGCCACGGAGAAACAACGCCGAGGGATAAGATCTCTCGAATCGCGCGCGCGCGCTATAACACGCAAAAACGCACAGGCGCACACATATACACATATATTCTATCTCTCTCTCTCTCTTTTTCTCTTACACACACACACACACACACACACACACACACGCACACGCACACCTTACACGCGCGTTTATTTTGACCGCCTACTCTCTTCGTTCCGGCTTCCATCGTATTTATCGTAGTCGTCATCGTCATCAGTCGTCATCGTCGTCATCCTCCGCCGTCGTTTTTATAGTCTCCCTCCCTCCCTCTCTCTCTTTTTACCGGTATATCTTTCCGCAAAAATCTCTCTCGAACGACGTGGGATTCGCCGTGGGATACGACACTACGCATGCACGACTAAACAGGTAAGACGATCTCTTTTTTACTTTCTTTTTCGTTCTTTCGAGACAGGAACCTAACCTCATTTTTCTCGGTTCTCCGCTTTCGTTCCTTCCACGTTGCGTTCAACCAACGTTTCTCTATCTTATCGTTTGTTTTTAATTGAACATAATATTTTTTTCTTTATATATATATATATATATATATATATATATATATATACATACACCCATATCATAAATTTATATTTATTCTCGTATAAAGTTAAATAATTCGATTCAATGACTTTCTCTTTTTGTACATACGATTGACAACGCATACAAAATACATTTACGTATGTATGTTACGTATGTACATACGATTGAGATGCATACGATTGTTTTGTATCTTTGTATCTTTCGTGCAGTTTTTTCTTTTTGTAATTTTCCTCATTTAGACACGTTAGTATGGAGATGAGCGAGGGGAAAGGGGAATAGAAGCGTGACTCGTATGAAAAGGAGAAAGAAATGACAAAGTCGATTAAACGTACTTACGTACGATTAGAATCGATTATCGCGAATTTCACTCTTAAACGAAAGGTCAATAGAGAGTCCTCGCTCATTCCTTTTTCATTTCTTTTTCTTTTTTTGCCATTCGTGAGTAATAATCCACGATGGATATTTTCTCGTTTAAAATTTGCGATTCCTTAATATCGTTTCGCAATAAATGTCGCGAAAAAAAAATGTTCGATTGGTTCCATTGGGTGAATCGACGAGAACGGGAAATTTAAAATGGCGATCTCTTTATCTGGTCTCGCAATAAATGTGGCAAAAAAAGCAAAGCAAAAACAAAAAAAAAAAAAAAAAGAAAACTGAACAAAATTTTCGATCGGTCCATTGGGTACATCGACGAGGCGCGAAATTTAAAACGGCGATCTCTCTTTTATTTGGTCTTGCGATAAACGCTGCGAAAAAAGTTTGATTGGTCAATTGGATTCGTTGATCGATGAGGCGCGGATATTTGAGAAGTTCCCTTCGTCCAAAATTTCGATTTCTTTTTCTTTCCTTTTTTCTTTTTCCTTTAATTTTTAATTTTTTTTTTGTTTTAATTCTTTTGTCGTTTTTTCGTTCTCGCGAAAGGAGTGGGGTAGGTGGGGAGAATTTTTTCCCTTCGTCTCTTAAATTTTATCTCGCGGCTAGAGATTGTTATCAATGTCCGACATCAAGTTCGTGATAGGAGATAGAACGTGGAGAAGGTTAATGAACGATCGAGAAAAATATGACGCGCGTGAGTGCCCAGACGACGATTGAACTCTTTCAAGAGCAGTCACGCGTTTACGTGCGCGAGAGAGAAACAGATGGGACCCAGCGAATAGATGGAGGAGTAGAGAGAGAGGGAGAGGGGGTGAGAAGGAAGAGGTATGTATATACGTACATATGTATCTACATACATACATATGTACATACAATGTATATACAAGGATGAACAAGTTGGATGCAACAAGTCTGTCTGTTACAGACACGCGTAAATAATATATGCATTCGATCTTCGATATAGACGAATGCAAGTTTCAAACCTCTTATTTCTTCTATATCAATGATATCTATTAAAGTAATTAAGAATGGAGAATGGAATAATTTGCAAATTGTCATGACGCGCCATTAAACTCTATATAGCAGTAATGTGCGACGTTATTTTCTTATACGATTCATATTCTTCCCCCTCTCTCTGTGTCTATCTTTATCTTTCTTTGCTATTTCTCTATTTCTTCGTCTCTTTCTTTCTCAACTTTTTTTTCATTCCTACGAAATTCGTACGGAGATTAAAGTAATGCTTACACCTTCCATACTCCATCTCTCTTTCTTGATCTCTCTCTCTCTCTCTCTTTCCCCCCCTCTGTTCCTCCCTCCTTTTTATCCCTCCTCTCAGCAACGTGACTCTTGATATACGTAATTACGCTTTACAGGAACGTAAAGGAATTTCTCGATTTAGCCTCTCACGTTCTAACGTGTTATATCTAATTCCTACCAGTCTTTGTTGAGTCTCTCTGTCTCTCTCTGTCTCTCTCTCTCTCTCTCTCTCTCTCTCTCTCTCTCTCTTCCCCCTCTCTATTTCTCTCTATTTCTATTTCACGCTTCGTTGTTTGTTGCGAAGAGCTAACTCTAACTAAGGACGGATTTCTATTTGTTTTTAATTTAAAAAGAAAAAAAGTAAAATGCACAAAAGAAATAAAGTAAAAGCAAGTTCCACATGCGCGGAAAGTGCAAAGACAAAGTGAAAAAACGCATATAGAGACTTTTTTATGGTCGAATTGAATACGACTTTAGGTTTTCAGATTCGCGTGTTTTCACACATTCAAGACGATGTTACTCGTCGTTTATCCCACTGTTGACAAATTAGATAATTCATACATGATTTTTTGCGAAATTACTATCCACCTCATCCATTCGAATTTCTTTCGTTTATTTTGGTTATTTTTTCTTTTTTTTTTACCCTTTCTCTCTCTCTCTCTCTCTATTTTATTTTTCACAGCTGCCTCACGTACCATCGATCTTTGCCAAAACTCGAGAGCAGATCTCTCTTTTTTTTTTATTTTTATTTTTTTTATTTATTTTTGGTTCACCCAAGAATGTGCCGAAAAAATAAATCGATGTCGTTTGCGCTTCGAAACTTTCATAGCTTTCACTGATAATATTTTATCCGTTATATATATATATATATATATATATATATATATATGTATTATATGTATATTATATATCTGTATTATACTAATAATATATCGGTATATGGTATGTTTCTGCAATTTGATAATTATATAGTAATATATATGTTTATTACAAGAACAATTAAAAAATACGAAATGTATAAAAAATATAAGAGTGAAATGTTTAATTTTCAAATGATCAGTAATATGATATTAACGAAACAATATATGGATATTATAATATGATGTATAGAATTTCAACAGTAATTAAAGAGGAAGAAACGATATTATATATTAAAGCAAATGTTCGCACTTTGTTTGTGTATCAGAATGAAAGTGTTACTTAAATTGGTTCGATCGTTTATCCTCGTTGCTGTCGAGAAATATACGGGCACGTTGGTTCCTACCTATCATGAATATTCATTAACGCAATTAAATACCTTTTTCTTACACCCAGATCCCGGGATATTTATTTACTCGTTCGTTGTCGTCTTCACGGCTACTATGGAATCATTAATTCGTTTCGCCTGTCGCGAACGACGACGACGACGACGACGACGACGACGACGACGACGACGACGACGACGACGACGACGACGACGACAGCGACGATGACGACGAAAACTCGACTGGCACGTGCGTTCGAGCGTCCTCTTGAAAAACTTTTTCAGACTAGGACGAGAAGTGATTTTATATATCGTTAAAGTGCTCCTAACTTTCCTTCGTTTCGTTCTCTTTTCTTTTTTCCTTTCTTCCTCTCTCATCCCCCTCCCTCTCCTCCCAGAAAACTTTCGTAGAAGCGAATTTTCGCCCAACGGAATACTCAGCTATGGCGAACTAGAAGGGCCAATATTAAAAGTCGATTGTTCGAAGATACTAGATCCCTATATATATATATTTCTTTTTTGTCGAGTCACTCTCTTTAGTATAGTTCGTCTTTATAGATAATAAAAAAAAAAGGGAGAAAAAGAGATGGAGAAAAAGAAGAAGAGGAAAAAGAAAAAAGTATGAAACGGGGTACTTCGTTTTAAGGGTTTTTTTATTTCGTTTAGTAATCTCGACAATCTGTTTCGCAATAGAATAAAATAAATAAATAAATATATAAATATATATATATAAAAGAAAAATAAATAAAAAAGAAACGCGAGAAAGATTAAAGATTTCTTAATTGCTGACGAGACGAGTGAATTCTTTTTTTACTCTATGTACGCGCACGTTTTCCTTGATTCCGTTGAAACGTATGAGTAATGCATATTGTAAGAGGGTATACATACATTATAGATTATGCATACGTATGTAGACGTAGATTGCATTACGGGAGAGTGCGTCGTTAATAGTTAACTTATTCATAAAGAAATCTCTTTTAGAATAGTATATAACATCGTACGAAATTTCTATGTTAAATCGGCCGTAGTAACCAAACGTTACGAAACTCGGTCTAGCTCGTTCTACTCATTCAACTCCTCTTCCTATTTTGTCTATCACGCTTCTCTAGTTTGATATATTCGCTGGGGTAATAATCTATCGGTCGAAATTACGCTTGACTACAGAGATATCGAAGTCGAATGTTTGGCAGTCGAAAACCTGCGAATATCGTGCATGCATATCCTATTTCCTTCGGTAACTCGTCAGTCACACGCGATGTTAATGCTTTTCAATTTACATTGAATATCCTTGAAGTAGAAACATTCAAATCAATTCGCGATGATGAGACTTTAGAAAAGTGAAAATATTCAAGTGACTCAATATTTTTTTTATTATTACTTACCAAGCAATGTAACTCGTCCAAAATGGTCATTCTCACAAATTTTAAATCTCTAGTTTAATATAGCGGGGGGATAAAAGTCTGAAATTATGTCATTTTTTTATCGATTACTATTTAAGATAATTAAATTGAAGGGGGCGTGTTCTAAGGTGTTTAGAGAAGGTATTTTGGAGAGGGCACGACCTATGTGATTTAGAGAGAGCATGGTATATGGGGATGTAGGGAGCTGTAGGGTATATATAGAAATTGGAGAGAGCTGAAGATATGGGGTTTGAAGTGGGTGCTTATAATAAGAGTGACCTATAGGATTTGAAGGAGGCGTGGTATATGGTGTTTTAAGGGGGCGTGGTATATGGTGTTTAGAATGGGCGTGGCTTATAAAGTTTTAAGGGGTTTTGAAGAAGGTTAGAAAGGCTATTTGTATATTTATATTTTAAGTAGTAGCATAGAAAAAGAGTTTTTAAATTCTCATATTTCCCTTAAAAGTGGAAGTAGAGATATGAAATTTCGCAAAATGATGTTTCAGGCAAAGGACATTGTTCAGTAAAAATCATAACGAAGAAACTTGACCATGCTTATCATGCTCTAGAATCTTTCTCATAGACGTGCTCATTTTAATAATAAATTACGAATTTTACCCATGATAGATATGTTACATCGGTTTCTCCTTTTTATTATTATTTTTTAATTTTTTGACGATGGAAATTAAAAGAAAAGGAAAGAAAAGAAAAAAAAAAAAAAGAAAAAAAAAAAAAGGTTGAGTCCAGTCAGGATCACAAAGGGATTACCTCGCAGTAGATACCAGGAGGAAAGAGGAAAACGACGACGCAAAAGTATCTCTTTTTCGTGGATTTTCACTGGCTTCCCGTAATCACGCGTGCTAATTGGCCATCGAGAATGGCAATCCCGTGCTCGGACCTAGACAAAAAGCCGATTACAAAAGATTCCAGAGATTTTCCTCTGCTCTTCTTTAATTAATAATCTTAATTAGGAAAACTTTGTTGGAATAATAGCCGCGATATGCGTTATAATTAATTAGTTAATAGCCGAGCGTCGAGGGGAAACCGAAATGGTTAACTGGAGGTAAGTGGAAAGTAAAGCAAAAGCTTTCCACTTTTACCAAGTGTTAACGCTATCTCATTGATGATTTCCCTTTCGATAGTCAAACGAGTTTAATATCTATGTGATAATCTATTAAAACCTCTTTTTCTCTTTCTCCTTTTCCCTTTTTATTTATTCGTTATAATATTATGGCCTGGGGTAATCCTAAAAATTTCTTTACGAATCATCTAATGGTCTCGAATTTGTTATGCTAATTTCGTCGACGCGCCGTCGTCGCCTGGAGGTTTCATAATTTCGGTAGGTGCGCCCGTCTGTCCGCCCGACCGACCGACCGACCGTATGGTTATTGCGAGTTGGATGGCACGTGACAGAAATTCTCATGGTCCACGTGTCACTGTAAATGGTAGATAGCGTTTTGCTCGACTATATACTACTCGTTTCGTTTCGTGAGGTACGACAAGAGTTTATTCACTCTCTCTCTCTCTCTCCCTCTCTCTCTCTGTCTTTCTCTCTCATTCTCACTCTCACTCTCGCTCTCTTGTTAATGTTTTATACGTTAAAACGGAAATTCGCACAATTCAGAGTCGAGGACGGTTACTCAAACTTTTTGCACATGGAAACTGTGCAATTCCTTCTTATCATCGTCTCTCTCTCTCTCTCTCTCTGTATCTCTTTCTCTCTCTTTTTATCTCTATCTCGCGTTTCCTAACACGACAGCTACGAAATTACTAGTGATTCGCATAACGCTTAACTAAAAATAACCTCTAGCCATCTTGACGTCATCAATATCAAGTGTAAGATACTAGTCTATTAGCAGGAAGAGTGTCTATTGAATAATGCTGTGTAGCGCTTACGCCAGCTTAATCCCTCTCTGCTACTTCTTTTCTTATTTTCTCTGTCTCTGTTTCTCTCTCTCTCTCTCTCTCTCTCTCTCTCTCTCTCTCTCTCGTTCTTTCTCCGTATCATATGTTCACCCTTTCTTTGATGCTCTTGATCATCGAACTTAATAACTACTCGAGTAAGCCACTTAAAACCGTTTAATTAAGTACCTTCGACTTTTTCAACTGTTTCCCTTACAATAAGTAAAAACGATCGAGCGTCGAGCTTATCGATAGATAATGATATTTAATGGTTCATTATTCTTTCCCTAGATAAAAATCGAGTGAAAGAATATTTGATTTCTTCTTCTTTTTTTTTTCTTTCTTTCTTTCTTCTTTCTTTTCCTTATATAAAAAATTAGATTATATTTCTTTTGGAGGTTGTATCCTTGACATACTGGGAATATTTAGAGACGATAGAAAGTATTTATTTTATCGTTACGTCAATTTAATTAATGAGCCGGCGAACGATTTATCAACTTGTTAGAGTCTCTTTCACATACTCGCTTATCTCCAACTAGTGCAACGTAAACGACATTCGTTGATACACGCGCGGAAATTCTCGATTCCTTAGAGGTTTCGGATTTCAATACTTTAAGCGTGATATCTGGAATCTAATATCTCGTTTCCAACGTTTGAAGTCAAACGGTGACGTTCGCTTGACTTCAACGTCTCAAATCGTTTCCCTTCTTCTCCTCTACTACTTCCCCTTCTCTCTTAAAATATACGCTAACGAAATCCTTAGAGGGAATCCTTCGTCCTGAGAAGATTTAGTTTGCTTTTTTCTCTTTCTTTGAAAATATCAATTTATAGTCGTGACTTCGATGCTTATATATTTACTTCGAATATATATATATATGTACATATATATTCACGTATATCGTGAATATATTTATGGTGTATCAAACACATATGCTTAGATAATTATGTTGACTTTTACCTTTCGTCTAGCCTCCGATTTATGTTCGTGTTCGATTTCGTAATGGAATGGAAAAAAATTTGTTGAGATCGAACACATTTTCGGTGTTCGCTTTTACAATCGAGTTTTCAAATTTGTCGAGTTTGTTACGGGCGCGTACAATCGTACAGTGCTTTGCGTTACGCCGATTTCGCGAGAAAGTTTCGACCAATTCGAGATAGGTACTCGTCGACGTACATACATACATACATACATACGTACATATATACATACGTACATATCTACGTACTCGCCTCGACCGGCCTTTTGCCTGTTTTGCTCCAGCCATTGACCTCCTTTCACTCGGGGATCACTATATGCCGTTAAAATTTATCGCATTAAATCGAATATTGTTTGGTAGAAATCTACTTCCCAACGTAGTTAACAAAATTATTCTTTTTACTATGATAAATAAACAATAGACAAGATTCGCCAAATTATTTTCTCAATAGTATTAAAATGATCATGTTAATATCGAATTTTCACGAATATTTTTAATCATGCGATCATTATCTGTTACAAAGAAAATTAACAATGATGTTTCGTAAAGTTTCAAAACTAACTCGATGGTCTCTTTATTTACGTGGGATTCTACGCAACAATGTGTAATAACTTTTCATGAGAAATAACGATAAATCGTTACCAATGAAAGTCGATTTACGTATTTTCGATACGTATTAATCGATGAAAGCGTATTGAAAAATGATGGTGAGCGTTTATAGAATTGATTGGAATGTTCTATTAGTGGAATCGATATACTTTATCCTCATGCTCGACGAACGACGATGATGAACCATCAATGGTACGAGCTCTCAACATGTTCGAACTTATTTAATATTATTCCGTTTGGCACGTAATTAAAAAAATTCAAATAAAATATTTACATGAAAATTAATTCAATTTTCGATATATATATATATATATATATATATATATCGTGGGTTTCGAGAGGAAGGCGATATTTGTTCTTGAATTTGCTCTCGGTTACTATCCCAATGTAATTCATTATCGTCAATGACATCTGCGCGTTAATTTAGCTGCCTCTTTATCTCCGACACGAATCCACGCAAATCGTGAAACTTTGAGGAATACGTATTGCATCTCGTATGTAGTCGCACTCGATCGAAACTGGATCATCTCGAGCTTACGTTCGTAAACTGTATACATACATACAACATACGTTTGTACGTCTCGTTTGAAGCTTTCCCCGAGTTTCGATGAGTGCATTAAGCCCTCCTTCCTCCCTTTCCCTCTCTCTCTCTCTCTTTCTCTATCTCTCTATCTATCTATCTATCGATCTATGTATCTATCTGGCTGGTTCCCTCCGACTAAACTTTGCTTCTGTTTACCCCAGATGCCCCGATCGTCGAAAGTACGAGTGCGTTAAGCCGCTGCGCTTTGCCACGATCTCTAAACTAGCGAGCTTATCGTTTGTTTTCACATACACATATATATATATATACACACACACACATACATTTATATGGCCTGATCATCGACCACGAAACCGATGATTTATACATCGAAAGCTATTAATTAGCCTTCGAGCGTTGTAACTATCGAAGATCACTGATGATGAGATGAGAGAGATTACCATACGCCTAAGCCATCGAATTACGCTAGAACAGTTTGGTAAATACAGAGAAAATGGGAACAGAATATATTATGAAATACTGGTGACGAGCTAGCGATTGAGCTTGAACGGTATATCGAGGCTTATGCGAGAGAGAGAGAGAGAGAGAGAGAGAGAGAGAGAGAGAGAGAGAGAGAGAGAGAGAGAGAGAGAGAAAGGAGATATAGAGATGGGAGAATGGACATTTGAAAATTTAATCTTAACGATCAACACAGGCCTCCGATGATTGTTAACACATTTCATTAGCAAACGTTTGTTCGCGCGTTCCTATTGTATATATTGAATAGTTAAAGCATCGTGGATGCATTGTATATGGTTATTAATTATCTACGAGCGAGATTCGTTTATGGTTTACAATAGGACAGAATAGCATTTGGAAAATTCTAGGAATTTTATCGACAGCCTGGATTGAGTCTCCCGATTACAAAACTTCCATCCCTCGACGAATTCATCGTCATCGGTTACGGTCACTTTTTCCACTAAATTAATATCGTCGAACGTTCTCGAAAAAGTTGTACGAAACTAATACTCACCCGTAACGTTTCTATATTTGGGAATAGCACGCGAACGACACGTCGAAAAACTATTTATACGAGCCGTCAAGCTTGCCAAGAGGAACGTTTGATAGGGAGAGTATTTTTATTAATTTTTTTTATTGGTTTTTATTTTTTCCTTTTCGTTCTTTCTTTTTTCCTTTTTTGTCCTCACATAGTGAACAACGAAATATGTATATATATATATATATACGTGATGTTTCTTTTATTGTTCGAATATGCGAAAGAATATATGTAAACAAAATAAGAATGAAATATTAGGATAATAGAGAGAAGATTTGATCCGTATTTTTTGCCTCGATAATACGGAATAGCGTTAAATCAAATTATATTTTCGTCGCACACAGTTTTTCTTTCATTCTTCTTTCCCTTCTTCTTCTTTATTTTTATAGTTCTTGATATCTTTCTTCATTGATCGAAAGTTCATCAGAAGATACATCAAAGTCTTTCGTTTCGCACTTAACATCGTTAGATACGATTTGCAAAAGTTCCGTTGAAAGATAATGAAAATAAAAATAAAAAATAAATAAAATTAAAAAAAAAAAAAAGAAAGAAAGAAAAAGAAACAAAACAATTAAGCGACCGGAAGGAAGATTACTATAGAAACCGATCCAAAGATCGGCCCCGTCTTGGCGGTTTCTCCATGCTGTGGTTTTCCAACAGATCGCATCGCTAATCTGCGGTTTTCCTTCGTTTCGTGTTGCAGATAAGCCGAGCTAGCCAACACCACTACAAGGAGGAACAACGTTATTCAAATCTCGCCAGTAACAAATTCGTCCGCTTAATACGCAAAAAATACGTCGGGATCGTTCTTCGACTTTTACGTGCCGTTATCGTCGTATATCAATCCACGAAGAGGATAAAAGAAGAAAGAAAATAATAAAGTGGGGTGTCGAGGTGTCGTCGCATAATAAAAATAAAAAGAAATAAAAATTTCGTCTCGCAATAATAATCGTACGTGCGCCGAAAACTATTTGGCATTTAACGGAGAAATTAATCGAAGAGGTGCGACAGAGATAGATAGAGTGGTAAAGGAGAGAGAGAGAGAGATAGGGATAGAGACAGATAGATACGGAGTGGGAGGAAATCGAGTTCTCTCTCTCTCGCACTCTCTCTCTCTCTGTCTCTCTGTCTGTCTGTCTGTCTGTCTCTCTCTCTCTCTCTCCCTCTCTTTCTCCCACTAGTCGACGAGTCGTGTAACGCTCGTAATTGTCCTTGTCGTCGGCGTGTCGCGCGGTTAGTCCTCGCTCGTCGACGGTAACGACGACGAGATGATCGTCAGAGTGACCTTGGTGTGCTTCCTGCTGGTCGGTGCACCGATAAAGTCAGAAGCAGAAGCCCGTCCTCGTGCACGGCCCGTGCCCATCTACTCGAATCAGTTCGCGGTCCATGTACCGGAAGGAGTAGAAGCTGCAGCCGAGATCGCCGAGAAACACGGCTTCGACAATCACGGACAGGTTAGTTTTTCTTTATTTTTTTCCTTCCTTCTTTTCTCTTTCTTTTCTTCTTTTTCCTTCTTTTTTTTCTTTTTTTTTCTTTTTTTTTCTTTTTTTTTTTTTTTAATCTCTATTTCTCTTTCAGCATTGAAACTTGCTACCGATTTTCCTTTAAAGAGAACAAACATACGTAGACAAGGCCACGACTTTGAAGGCCGTCGGGATTATTCTATTGCCAATGAATGGCTTTTTATTACGTTAAAACATTGTCGGGAAGTAAAATGCGTACCGGAATTTGTTCTAATTTAAATCGAACATTGAGTTAGTTTTAATAATCAAGGCCAGAATATTCTCTCTTCGATCAAATAGTTTCGAAGGGTGATATATTAGTTACGTAATTTATAAGTATACATTATGTATATATGTGTATATATATATATATAAAGTAAAAAAGTTATATCGACGATAGAATCTCAATAAATTAAATCGTAAGTACTTTATCACATTTAACGAGCGATTTTTAGTATAGATATATTTATTTCGAACGTTGGTTCGCGTTGATCCAGGAAAGTGTTCCTTCATGAAAGGATAAAAACTTGGAGTTTTAGATTAAACCGTTATACGCTTTTCTGAGCTATCGATCCGTTAATGGTGGACAGTAAATTAACATTATGGGTATGCGATAGAGATTGTTCGTGGTAAGGAATAGCACTAAAGTTCTTCTCTGAACATCGTTTCCGCGCTTCTTCTGCCTTTGCAGCTTTCTTTCGGCATAACAGAGAATCTGGGAAGTTTCGCAGTAACGACGTAATTTCCCGGAACATATGATAGTTCCGAGTCTAAAATGATGTATCGAGTTGCCTCGGTGGTGCATGCCAAGGTAGTAGCTCCTTGTAGAGAGACTATAATGGCGGCTGCGCGGGAGTATATTCAAAGTAATTAGCTACATTTCTTTCTTTCAAGAACAGCCCCTCTGTAATATTTTATCCGTCGCTTTCTCTCTCTTTCTCTTCTTCATTTTCTTCCTTTCTTTCTTTTTTATTTCTTTTTTTTTTTTTTTGGTCCTCCCTTCTTTTTTCTCTTCGCCAGAAGATTTCTCGTGGTGTTAAATAGCGCAATCAAGATAGTTTTTACCATAGGGCCAGTCTCTTTCTTTCGTCGCGAAACGTGTTCACGAATATAACTTATCACTTGAAACTCGTTAATTCGAACGCATTTTTTATCTTTTTTTTTTTTTTTTTTTTTTTTTTTTTTTTTTTTTTTTTTTTTTTTTATATTTTTTTTTTATGATTGAAGTTTAACACGTGTACATGTGTTTCTATATATATATATATATACTCATATAGAGAGAGAGATAGAAGTTTTAACGAAGTACATACCAACTTAATTGTCGTTCTTTTTTTCTTTCTTTTTTTTAGTAACGTTCATCGTAGCGCAGTGATGCGTTAAGGTTTAGATGAATCGGTTATTACGTAATCGTCTCCGAGATTATTACTTAGTATTATGAAGAAAAATATAAGGGGAGTCGTCGTTCAGCCGGCAACGATTCTAACGCACACAGATTTATCTGACGTCCTACATCTAATATATCTTTATATTAGGTTAAACGTTCTCTTTCTTGCTCGTATACTTTCGATTAATGCGTTTCTTCTCTTTTTCTTTTTTTTTTTTTTGTTTCTTCTTCATTTGTTTTATAGTTATTGTGTTTAATATTCTTTTTCTTTTTTCTTTTTATTTTATTTTACTTCGTATTACCATGCCTTGTAGGGAGTATCATTTGTTTATATCAGTTCGTTAATAGTGACAAATAATTTTTTATCGGTTGACAAGCTATCTATAATTCGTAAAATTGATTGACGATCGAAGTATCAGTCACGATGAATTCGAGTACAGATATTCAGATATATATTGATTGCAAATATTCATTGAGCCTAAAAAGTTATCACTGTTGAAATAAAACGAGTGAAATATTTGTTCTTTTCTATCTATCTCTCTTTCTCTCTCTTTATCTCGTTTATCATCCTAATTCAACAACTATACGATTACAATAACTCTCGCAAATTTTATCATTGGTGAATGAGCGAGAACGAGTCGACGTTTTTCTTTTTTTCTTTTTTATAATAGATCATAAGCGATAAACATGTTTACATGCTCCCTCGCATAATCGATCGAACGTTCGTACTTTTTTCTTTCCTCTTTTATTTATTTATTTATTTCTTTTTTCTTGACATATTATTTCTTAATATATTATTTTCTAGTAATCTAATATATAGAGAAAAGAGAAATAGAATTTTCTCTCGT
This sequence comes from Vespa crabro, assembly GCF_910589235.1. Lineage (NCBI taxonomy): Eukaryota > Metazoa > Arthropoda > Insecta > Hymenoptera > Vespidae > Vespa > Vespa crabro. Next base: position 2,853,196 of record NC_060978.1, on the reverse strand, counting down.
CTCTTTCGTGTTCCTTTTATCGCGTTAAAAAGATTTATCATTAGACGGGTCATGACATTCGATCGACCTAAAGACTCGTAACTGGTTCGATATTACGTGCTTTATCTGACACGACGAATTCGATCGTATTGATGGCGAATATCATTTCTTCGCGTTGTAACATGAAGCAACAAGGAGGATCGTTTCGTTGGTACTAACGCGTCAGTACAGGGCTTGCCAATAAGATTTTTTATGATCTCTTTGTAATAGATTTTTTCCCGTATAAAAGTGTTGGCAGAGAATGAGCAGAATATGTGTGATTTTATTGGATAATATTTTTTTTTTTTTTTTTTTTTTTTTTTTTTTTTATTTATTTTTTATTTTATATACATATATATTTATAGATAAGATGTTATATGTATAAATGTAATCTACAATTGTATTTATAATCGATATGTTTACATTTGATTGAGTTTTAACATTTTGTCGACCTCGTCGTCGTAAGTCCTCATTATCAGCAATTGAATAAACAAGATAAAGATTTAAATCTCACAGAAAGCGAAAAAATCATTTTAATCGCGTTCTGTTACCATCCATGAAAAGAATTATTTTTACAAGAAAAACATTTTTTCTTTTTACATGCAACTGTGTCTCCGGAACATTTTTCTTTTTTTCCTTTTCTTTTTCTTCTTTTTTTTTTCTGGGACAATTGTTTGATACAAAACTGCATATATCGTAAGAAACAAAATATTTACATTTGAAATAAAAGTTTTGAATGGCTCGTATATAACCTTTTGCTCATTTTTTTTTTTTTTTTTTTAATTAAATTGCACACTTTATCAATTGAAAAATTCAAGCTATAAAAAAGAAAGAATAGAATGAAATGATTGAATTACCATATTTCCATATAATTCCGTATTTACAAATTCTGATGCAAATTCATCACTTTTTTGGAATTGTATATTATATTTTGTATTTGTTTTTATTTAAAAATACAAACATTTTGTGTACCGATGTAATATCTTATTATTTATAAAGAAACAAATGCACCAAGCTTTGAAGAGACTTTTAAAAACGAGACTATGAAAGGCATATATATATATATGTACATATATTTGTATACAACGGAATAATTGAAATTTTTCTTTGTAAGATAAAAGAGCAAAGTGCTGTTTTCATCGTGTGTTAAACTCAGTTATAAGAATTTCTATTCGTTAAAAGAGAAAGAAATAGGAAGAAGGAGGGAGTAGTGACTTTTGTAATGTAAACATTTCTATGTGACAAACAAGGCGGAAAGATATTCTCCGAAAGATCTCTGTGATTCTTTAAAGTATACAACGTACGCAGGATGTATTATTTTTAGGTCTTTTAAAATTACATTTCTTATAATATATACACATTCCTTTGATAAACAAATCTTTGAGACGAAACGAGACGAGACGAGACGTAATAACGAGAAACAGTCGTTGTTATTGTTGTATAATAGTAGTAGTAGAAATAAGTCGTTGTGTAAGTTTTAACTAATTTCTGAATAGATCTTAAACGCACGAAAGAGTGGTTTAGTGGTATACATTATGACGTAGTACATAAAGACATCACGAATATACGTAGGATATATATACGCATAGAGCTTAAGAGCACCTTTCTTATTTCCTTCACTCGACGGCTTGTTTCTTTTTAAAGCTTTGTCTTTGACCCTCGTCGTCGTCGTCGTCGTCGTCGTCGTCGTCGTCGTCCTCCTTCTGCTTGAGACTCGTACAATGGCCTCCAAGTGGAATACATTTCATTCGGAATCTCATTGGACGACTTATCTCTAAATAACATCGTTGAGAATGTTTTTATTTCGTACTATGGAGCGAGGACATTACGATAGATCGTCGATTAATTCGCATGACGTTCCCGTTCAATTCACAGGAAGATAAATAGGATGATATTTTTTTTATATTTATTTTCTATCCGACGATCCGAATAAGAATGAAGCTTCATAAACGTATATACGTAAGTTAAACGATACTAAGATTGTAAGACAACGATCATTTTTACGATTTATGAAATATTTATTATTTAAAATGATTATTTCTCTTATCGTAGAAAAATCCTATCGTCTTAATGTAGTTTCTATCGTAGTATTTAATTCATATGGGATTACACGAATGTATTATAAATTAAATTGAAGGAAAAACTTTTCAAGCGGGCCAAGGTGATTCTGATTCCAGTTGACTTCGGCCGCCACGCTCGATTTCATAGGAAAGTAAACCGTCGTTGAACGATCCTTATCGATAGATATATATATATAGTATATATATATATGTATACGTATACATACATACGTACATACATGTATAAAATCCGAACAAATGCCTAGCTAATACTTAAAAGCGGTATTGCCTCACGAGTTTGCGTTCTCGCGAGTTGCATACCAATGGTCAACCAACCACGCTCGCGTTTCTTTCTCGAGGATGCTTTGAGATTTGCGTAACGATTGCGTATATAGACTCGGTAAGGAAGGCAAAGCTTTTGCGTTTCCTGGTTTACCAGTACATGTCTCTTTTGATATTAATATTATATGGTAATATGTGTGTATTTGTACACAGTTAAACGACGCTTTTATCACGTGAATTCTTGGTAGGCCACGTAAATAGAAAACCCCTCGATAATATGTATTTACACGCATATATATATATATACATATAAACATATAAACATGATATGAAATTATTTTTAATTGAAATTTAGAAGGAAGAAAATGTTATTGGTATGTTCCTCGTTTCTTCGTTAAATTTCCGAAAGGAAGGGATATTAAAGAGAGGTCATTAACGGATACCAAGACGAAGTTTCGTTAACTAGGTCACGATAAAAACTTTAGAAGAGTCATCCTTCTTAGGCACGAACGGGTAGCAGTGCATAGTTTAGAAAACGTACGACGACAACATGAAACTTTGTTGAACTATCTTTCTCTTTCTCGTGGGAGTTCGTTAGACACGCCCCAGGTCGCGTTACTAATTTAGCTTGACCGACAAGGGCTAAACGGGATGCTTCGAGTGCTTGAGTGGTGAATGTTTCGGTTTGTTCCGTGTTGTCTTCTCGTCTCGTTGGACGTAAACGAATTCTCCAACGGATGTCCAATGTCCATCAGACGTCCACCACGTGTTCTACGTTTAAACTGCCACTAATACTCGCGTCACTTTATTTCATTTTCCATTGTCAATGATTCGTCGCTTCTCTATTCTATGTTCATTTCTTTATACGCAATATGTTTGCGATGAGCGTTCAGTTTTATCAACTTACAAACAACTTAGAAACATAATAAATTTATTATATTATAATTGCAAATTTATATATATATATATATATATATATATATATATATATAGAGAGAGAGAGAGAGAGAGAGAGAGGACGCTTTTATATAACAAGATAAATTTTATCGTAATTTTTATTTTATCGTTTCAATCGGTCAACGCGTAAATTTGCAATAGCTCATTACGCAATTATTTTCTTTATTACGATAAAACAAATATTTCAATTCATTCTTATGCAATGTACTTACGTGTTTTATATAGTTTCGTGATCCCATTGGAAAGATTAGGATATAAAAACGATAGAGGAGAGAGAAAGATGGAGAGCAAAAAAGAAGGAGAAAGGGAAAGAAGGAAAAAATTCTCTTTTTCTTCTTCTTCCTTACAATAATGATAAACGAGGTGATACGAATTGGATATATATGTGTATGCGTGTGCGTGTGTCCGTGTGACATGCTATAAAAGTTTTTAGCTTCCGGGCATGACGTACGCGGACGAAGCCCTTCTTTTCATCGTGCTAACGCGCGTTTTATCCTACGTGACGTGCGTCTGCGCATTACATTGCAAGAGATAAAGTTATCTATGGATGTACGTAAGCTCGGACGAAAAGAATCGGGTGTGGAAAAAGAGTGAAAGAAAGAAAGAAAGAAAGAAATAGCTTCTCCCTTCTCTCTCTCCCTCTCTCTCACTTACTTGTGGGGATATATCGCGAGATAAAAGTTTATTACCGGTTGCTGGCAAATGCAGTTACTCGTCTCTGATGCAGACCGGATACGAGTGGTGATCGTTCTATCTCGTTTCTCCACCTTCTCCTTTTTTTTCGTCTCTCTTTTCCAACCAGAACTTTGACGATTGTTCTCTATTTCTCTCTCTTTCTGTCTCTCGCACACTCGTAGAAGTTTTTTTTTTTTTTTTCTATAGGTACGATTTAGTTCGAGAGGTGCATACAAACGAAATGTATTCTCATCGAACGATAGTATCGATTCTATTTTAGCAATGTGTTCAATTGCATTTTTATCTTCTTTTGTCTCCTTTTATCCTTACCTTTTTTTGTTTTTATTTTATCTTCCTCTATAAATAAGAAAAACGAGAACAAGGACATTATTATTATTATTACTATTATTATTATTATCATTGTCATTATCATTATCATTATCATTATCATTATCATTATCATTATTATCACGTTTTTCAAAGGTTGTTCGAAATCTCATTTCTTTACTCGGACATTGTCGCGTCGTTGGATTCGCTCCTAGGGAAATTACAGCGGCGGATGAGCGGAATCAAAATTTCGGGAGGCGCGTATCGGTACGTGAGCAGAGTGCGGACGCTAATGAAACACAAGCATTATGCAAATTTTATTCCGCTTTAATATCACTCGATACGTCGACGGATTTGTAACTACGTCGTTTGCGGTATCATCCTGTCGTGTACGTACCGCGACGGGAAAGAGGAAAATTACCTTAATTCATGACAATCCATATCGATGACCATGCGTATTCATAACGACGTTTTCCCCTGCTACGCTCGTTAAATATAATCTGTGCATGTGTGTGTGTATGCTTAGGTAGGTGGATGAGTACATGTGTGTATATGCCATATAATATACGAGTAAAGCAAATCTTATTTAAAGCTCTTGTCTTTTCGTTTTTTTTCCTTTTTTTTTGTTTCCTTTTTTTTCCTTTCTTCATTTTATCTTCTTTTTTTTTTCTAAATTATTCATGCAGGAAATCTAGAACATCGGGCAGAATCTATTTAAGAATCGACGTCTGATTCGTCCTTTTCTTTTTTTGTAAGCATAAAAAGTATACAAAAAAAGAGACAAGAAAATTGAATGAATACGTGTGAAAAACGTTCAATTAGATTTTATTTTTAATCAGATTCACGATAGATAATTCTTGGGCATTGTTATTTATCGAAATCGTTTGGCAAGTTATACGACTAACAAAAGACTCATGGAACTTGAAACGAAGGAGGTCAAATGTCAAATCTCGAGGCCTCGATTGATCCTAGAATTCTAAGAGTTAGAGAGATCGACGGGAAAGTATTTTGACCGAAGGTTGGTGGAAGGGTTCTCTTGTGCGAGTGGGAACGGGGCTTGGCATATAAGTACTTACACATATATATGCATAAATATGTATGTATCTACACATCTAAGGTCTCTCTCTCTCTCTCTCTCTCTCTCTACGCTCCAGAAAAGTTCGTAGAGTCGATCCAAGGTGGTAGTGTTTGAGGCGAGGCCATTCACGGAGAAAGGTTTTGTTCACGACTGCAATGTTCTTGCGAGAGAAGGCTTTCCCACGTGTTCGCCCATTCTCGCAAGATCTCTACAAACTGCCGACTCGATTTTTACTCCTTCAAGTAACTTCTCTCTGTCTCTTCTGTTTGCCCCTCCCTTTCTCTTTCTCCATCTTTATATTTATCTTTGTCTTTATCTTTATCTTTATCCATATCCGTGTCTTTTTATTTTTCAGTCCTTACAATACGGGACACGCGATCGTGAGTTATTTTATTTTTCATCGAGGATAAGAGATTTACCAAGATGTGTATCTACTCTTTTTCCCATTTCTTCCATTCTTCCATTTTCCTTTAAACGTTTTTCCCATTTGCTTTCTTTCTTCCCTTTTCATTTATTTATTACATTCTTTTTCTTTTTCTTCTTTATGAAAACATGACGAGAATCTCTTGTTTCTTTTTAGACAATGAAAATATTAGTAATACCGGGAGGAACATTTGAAAATGGAATAGTATTCGTAGAAAACGCGTGTACATTTATTTTTTACTTTTTTTCTTCTTCAATATTCGACGAATTTTAACGTATTATCATTACGCACGGAATACTTTTTTATTTCTCATCTTTTTTTTTTTTTCTTTTTTTTTTGTGGAGGGGATGGGGAAATTGTTCGTCGCCTTTAACGACTAACCCTGGCGACGAATTTATGTGGACGAAAAAGCAAAAAAAAAAAAAAAAGAATAAGAAAGAAAATAAAAAAACGAAGAAGAGAAAAAGAGATTACTTTCCGGTCGAAAAGATTCCCTGCATGTGAAATCTTCTCGTGAATCGTCGTCGCAGCTGCAGCGAGTTTAAAAATATTTTTACTGCGAGGGCGTGCAAAAAAGAAAGTGTGTGTGAGAGACAAAGAGAGAGAGAGAGAGACAGAGAGAGGAAGAAAAGGAGAGAGGACAGAATGAATGTATATAGTAGCTACTGGGAAAGATCGGCCGATCGGTATGAGAGGATGCACCCTTCGCTCGAGATGGCCTCACCCATCGGTACGTCGTACGCCGAAGGGTCGGCTTTATACCTCTCCCTCCTCTTCCTCCTCAATTTCCGCGAATCGTTTCACCCTCGGTAGACCGTGGAAAATCAGCTTCCTTCCGCGTCGCTCGTTCCTACCATCGCGGTGGACATTTTCGCGTGAAAACGTTCCAGCTTCGTTGAAATTTCAACCAAGGCCGTGTTTGTCTATCTCTCTGTTTCTCTCCCTTCCCCCCCTCCCTCTTTCTGTACGTGTCTACCTGTCCCTTGCTTTTTCTCCCTTCTTTCTCTTTCTCGTTTATCCTTTTTATCCTTATCTCCTTTTTCTCTTTCTCTATTTGCTTTATTTCCTCCACCTTTAAATTTAACTAGTCCCCCGACCACGCTATATCTTTCCTTCTCCCCTGCCCTCAATCTCCTATCTCTCTCTCTCTCTCTCTCTCTCTCTCTCTCTCTCTTTCTCGCTCTCTCTTCCACCTCCATCTCGTTGTATCGTTCTTACTATCTCTTGCCTCAAATAGCCATTTAGTAACGGTTTATTATTATATGCCTGGAGGAATGGGTGGAATATTAAAATGAACGATTCAATCCGACTCTACTACGAAAAAGTAGCTAAATTTTGAATGCATCGAAGCGTCAAGAAGAAAGAAAGATTTTATATCATCTACAAAGAGAATTCTCTTAAATGTTGTATCGATTGGAACAAGGAAAAATTTAGGAATGTCATTCGCGTGCATTTTAAACGTAAGAATGCGAACACTTTTTAATATGCATATATATATATATATATATGTGTGTGTGTGTATGTGTGTGTAACTTGTATTAAATGTCAAAGTTTATCATTGACGATATCCATCGTTAAATTGTTTTCACATAGAATAATTTCAATGAATCTTTATATTATATATTGTCTGACATCTGATCGTTTAATGGCACGAGTTAAATGAGTTGTACAAAATGTCAATGAAAACAAAGGATTAATTCTATCTCTCGTTCCAAGGTTTTTCATATGTCTCTTATTTCTTTTTTTCTTTTCTTCTATTTCATCTTTCTTTTGTCTTTTTCTTTTGTACTTTATTCGGCTTATCTTAATGTCTATTTTCTTTTCCCACGTTCTTATAAGCGCGATCCTTTTATCGTTCGTGGCATTCTTGTATTTATTATATAATAATATGTATTGCGGTCTCCGTTATGTCGCTTTTAAAGGACGCTATTTCAATATGTAGCTATATATATATATATATATATATATATATATATATATGCATATCGTCTCTTTCCACTTCTCATCTTCTCCGTATTTCTCAGTTTCCTGCTGTCTCAGCGTAGATGTAGAAAATTCTTGATTCCTCGTAACTTTCATTCTGACAGAATCGGATGAATTCTTTATCCTGGAATTCGAAATATAGATGATATAAGAGAGACGACGAGAAAGAGACAGACAGACAGAGAAAGAGAGAGAGAGGGAGAGAGGGAGAGAGAGAGAAAAGAAAAAGACAAAAAATTCATGTCCAAGATGACTGACAAAAATGCAAAACTAGCTTGCTGTTATATACGCGCATATATTTGTCGTTCAAAATTTCGATTCTCTGTCTTTCTTACATTTTCGTGTTGTCATATATCGACAGAGAGAGGGAGAGAAAGAGAGAGAGAGAGGTAAGCGAATTGTTTTCAGAACAAAACAAAATGGAATATGGTAATAATCTCGGGAACGTGCGGAATCTTCACGAATATGAGAGAGCAAGTAGAAGAAAAGGTTGAAATAGAGAGTAACTCGTGTCTTCGTCTTCGTCCTTCGGATCGTGCATGAAATATGGATTTGATTCGATACGATTTTGAAATGCAAAGGACATGCAAGTCTCAGAGTCTTTTCGTGCCGAATCTGGCATACCCTTAGGCGTTACGAAATAGTTCCTTTCTTTCTGTCTCACCCTCCTCCTTCTCTTCTTCCCAATTTTCTCCTTTATTTTTCGAAGATCAAGGTTAGAATGCTACGCCATTGAAAATATTTATTGAGATTTTATTAGAGATACGAGACTCCTCGATGATGACAAGCTCCGATATGCTGATCTTTCTCGAAAAGTCGAGGTCGATTCTTATCGACTTTATATTCGACACTAGATGGAATAATAAACTAGAAAAGGATAAGGAGAGAGAAGGAGAAGGAAAGAGAGAAAGAGAGAAAGAAATTGAGAAATATCGGAATTAGTGGTAATTTTTAAATCCTTTTATCGCGGGAAAAGGAATAGTAAAAGGATGGATAAAAGCGTAGCTTGGCTTTTATAAAATCTCTCCAATTCGACGATCGAATTTATACTCTCTCTCACTTTTGCTACGGTTAATCCAAAGACAAAAGCTGAGCCAATGGTGATCCTGAAATTCGTTTAATTCTCTACGAAAGAAAAGCTTTGGTATGGTGCTCGGTTGTTCAATAAATTTATAGGGACCACGCGATTTAATTGTTTCGACGTAGAGATCCCGGTGCAACTTTTAGAGTTCGTTCCTTCGAACGAAAGAGCTTTACGGCATAGTATATAGTAGGATAGAATCGCATCGCACTCGATGTTTCTAATAAATTCACGATAAAGTTTTTTTTTTTTTTTTTTTTTCATTCGAGTTTATAATCGAGAAGAGAATTTTCATTTCAACTGTAATACGGGGTCTTTCGAGGTAAAACGTTAAGAATTATTCTTTAAGCGTATATATTTTATCGTTTCATGAGCTCTCGATGAAAAGGATAAAATCCAAGTAAGAATTTTTATTTTATAAAATTTACATATATAGAAACAGTGTCATCGTTATTTCTTATAATGATCGAAGAAATGGCGATAACGATAAATTAATTCGTTTTAGATATCGTCGAATTTTACAGAGAGTACGAATATAATTTTCTTCGATACGATATAAATCGTTCAATTTCCCGATAATACAAGAGTCAATGATATTTATCGTTAATACAAAAAAGAAAAAAACAAAAGAAAAAGATTAATTAATAACACGACAATTTCGATTAGTACCAAAGGTAGAAACTTTTTTATGATCGGTTAAATGCGAACGTGCGATATATCGAGAATGTAAAATCTCTCTAGTTGATCTGGTTTACGTCTATCAGTCCTAGTAAAATTAAAGTAGACAACGAAGGGCTCCGGTGTCTACAATGACTCAGGCCTTGTTTTCTAGTTCCGCGAGAGTGCCTCTCTCTCTCTCTCTCTCTCTCTCTCTCTCTCTCTCTCTCTCTCTCTCTCCTGGTGCTCGCGGTATATCCCAGACCAGTCCACCACAGTTGAACCGGCGCGGCGTGACATGAGAACCTGTTTAGTCGAGAAGAAGGTTGAGGAGAAAAGATGGGGGTGGGAGCTGGATTGGGGAGAAGAGAATGTACCGTTGCCGAGAGACGGATGCGGCCAGGCTCTGGATAAAGCGTGGGCTCCGTTGCTCCGTTCTGTGCTTCGGGTTAGAAAGAAATAAAAACAAAAGGTAGAAGTGAGGGAAAGGGTTGGAAGGGTCGGGTCGGATCTCTCTCTTTTTCTCTCTCACTGTCTAGTCTCTGTCGCTACACCATCTCCCTTCTCCGATCTCTTTTCGCTCTTCTGCGTTCTATATAGCTTTGACTCTCTCTCTGCCTCTCCCTCTCTCTCTCTCTCTCTCTCTCTCTCTCTCTCTCTGTCTTTCCTTCTTCGCAACTGACAGTGTCGTAACGAGACAGGTCGTCCCGCTTGGGGACGTCCGTATGTGTTCTCGACAAAAGATACCTCTATGTGAAGGAAAAAAAAAGAGAGAGAGAGAGAGAAAAGGAAAAAAAGGAGAAAAAAAGAGTTTCAAAGAGCGAGGAAGGAAACCCGTGCAACCCGTTCACAAAAAGCGACACCAAAATTCGTCGAGGGGCTCGTTTTTGCAATATTTTTGTTTTCTTTTGTCTTCTTTATCTTCTCTCTTTTTAATTCTTACGAGCAAAAGGATTTCGATATAGTACGTAAATGAATCCGAATCTGGATCAAAAGGATTATCTCTTATGTCAAATCGTTATCTCTTATTGCGATCGTTGGATCGATACCATTACGAGCGGTAAGTTGATTACAGGAGAAAGAGAAAGAAATATAGAGATATCTCAGTACTCTTTCGGTACTCGATCATTCAATCGATCGAAATTGTACGATACGTAACGTTGTCTCCATAGGCAAATCGTTCGAATCACTTGTTAATTAATTTCTCTCTCTCTCTCCTTTTCTCTCTTTTTCTCTGTCTTTCCGTCTTTCACTCTTTCATGTGTTCAAGTTTATTGTCTTTTAGTTTATTTCGATATTGTACCCTTCGTTCTTTAAACTTTTATTGGTCTCTAGTTTTATTCCAACTTTTATTTCTTGTCATTCAAAGAGATAAAAGACACTCGCGAGCGATACTTCCCGTAGTCGGAATGAAAATTCTCGTAAAAATTTTAGTTACGTAATTTCACTGAGAATGCTCGAAGAAAAAGATTTTTGCATTGCGTGTTTGCTATTAGGGTCATTTGTATCTTTTTTAATGATCACTCATAGGCTTCCATCGACTAGATAGATCTGTTGTTAGTGAATAAATATTAACGATAGGTTCGAACTTATACGAGTACTTAATGAATTCGTGAATGATTCGTGATGATCGTCTCGAAAAATATCTGAATAATAGATGCTCCATGTTCGATAATCTATCTTATTTATTCTGTTAATCCTTTATAATACCATGTAACTTTGAAGTTATCTATTCCTGTATTCATGCTTTTCTCTCTCTCTTTTTTTATTTTTTTTTTTTTTTCAATTTTTTTATTAATATTTAGTTTCTTGTCACGTCAAATTAATTATTAGTTTATATTACAAGGTTAATGTTAGCTAAATATACCATAAGACTTGAAACTCTTATGATATAATTATACCATAAGAGTTTCACGTTATATTATTTTTTGTAGAGACGAAAAAAAAATTAAATTATATGGAATTAACGGAATGTGTACAATATCAAATACTTGTGAAATTAATTGCGTTGCAGTGATTGACGAAGAAGGTTATCGATGATTCCTATTAACTTTTATGTTACGTTGAAATAATAACTGCTTCTGTGCTAATTGCGATCGGAAGGTTGCGAAAACCTTCGGCTGTGAAAATCTACGTTGCGAGATTTCATCGGGCATTCATAATGCATCATGGATCTGTAATTATCCTTCGTTTTCCAACCGCTACTTTATCGTACGTCTAGGTCAAATTGAATTGTCTTTCTAACGGAATAAGATCGTTGTATTATTCCTCTACTTTCGTACATTAAGGGTATTATGAAATTGATGCATCCCTTGGCTCCCGTCGAAAACAATAGATCTTTTTCTCCTTTTCTTCTGTTTTTTTTTTTTTTTCTTTTTTTTTCTTTCTAATCCTTCTTTCGAGTGATACGATTTTCCGAGTGTCTAAATTTTTCAAAATGAAAACTCATCTGTCATTCTTTTTTTGTTTTGTTTTTTGTTTTTAAAAGATTAAAAACTTTTCGAATGATGTATACGATCATTCATCTGTTTCTTTAACAAAAGACTTTTATTTATGTATATGTAACATATACGAATACATGTTGCAATTGTTATTTGGGTATTGTTATCAAACCCCTCGTCGTACTCTTCCTCGTCTTTGAATTTACGTTTACGATAGTTGCGAAGCATATCCACGATTCATACGAATAAAGCCAGCTCTAGAAGCTTAGTAATCCGATGGGATTGTTAACCGATTACGAACTTTATATTATATAGTCCCGATATTAGATTCACCATATTAGATACCGTCTATATTGCGGTATAGCTTTAACAATTGTTCGTTGTTATAGGATTCGATGTTACAGGATCAGGCAAATCCAAAGAAAAGCTTCGATTATTTCCTATCTTCTCACGTGTTTAATCCCACCTATGATCGAGAAATCGTTAGATATTTGATTTTCCATAGATAATAAAAGGACGTCCTTCGTAATTAATCGGGCAAATAAAACGAAGTTATATAATATCGACGATTTATCGATTAATCGATGAAGTCTATCTTTTGTATACATATACAAACCGCATTAACATTAATTAACATATTATAATCGAACATGGGAATTTCCAACAAGAGGTAAAACGAGATAATAGATAACGATTGCATGTTCGTTTAATATTCAAACTGTTTAGCCGATTACATATTTATTTTTTAGATTGCCTGAGAATCATCGAATTAACGTTAGTTAACATATTATAATGTGAAAGATAGTTATCTCTAATAGGAATTAAAATGAAATAACAGATAACGATTATACGTTCAATTATTATTCCGATTATTTACTTATTTATATTTAATATTAGTTTGAAAGCCATATTGTATAAACCCACCGAAAAGGGAATAATTACATCGGATTATTAGATTATATTTTTCTTTTCTACTTGTTTGTTAATCCCTTTTCTTATAAATAATAGATAATAATTGTGTGTGTGTGTGTGTGTCTATATATATATATATATATACATATATATGCAGTGATATGATTTCATCGGATACAGAGGAATTATATATATATATATATATATATATATATATATATATATATATATATATCCATACATATATACACTTACACCTTTTAAATCCGATTCACTCGACGCTTCCTCGTTTTCTTTCGATTCCTTTCGTTCGAAGACAAAGACGTTTCTTGACGAGAAAAGACGTTTCTCTTCCTTTACTCGATTTCCTTCGAAACGAAGATTCCATCGTCGTAAAGTGATTTCCTTCCGAAACGAAATCGGCGAGTACATCTACGAAATCGAAGAGAATTCTCTGTGGGTTGAAGGAGAAAAAGAAGTCAAACGACGCGATTCCGAGGGTGGATATATGTGTCTCTTTATGTGTAACACGGTAGTCGCTTCAAAATGACTTTCACTTCGAGCTGTGAAACCTCGTCTTTTATTTTAGTTGATCCGTTCTTATGGCATAAAGACGCAATCTACTACGTCGTACTATCGTGCGCATGCACGCACGTGGATACTTAAGTATACTATATATAAGTATATTCTGTAGAGCCATTATAGTTGCACTACCAACGAGTACAACCAAGGCACATGAGAAATTTGTTCGTCCTCAATAGAAAAAGTGCATACGTTCGGTTGTCTCCAGCTGACGAACACCTTTACTTCACTTTACATTTTCAGTATTCTTGCATAGTCTCTCTGGGGGAAGGCGAAGAGAGAGAGAGAGAGAGAGAGAGAGAGATAAGGGGGGAGGGAAGAAGGTTGAGAAGGAAGGAGAACAAAAAATAGAGAAGGATAAACTCGTACGTGTATATGTAGATGTATGTGGGGAAAAATAGAGATAGAAATAAAGAGATAAAGGAAAGGAGAGACTGCGAAGAAAGGATGGGGGTGGTTTTGTGCATCCGTAAGCACGATCCTTCTTTTTCTTTTCTATGCCATGTCCTTTTCCTTCTCTCTCTCTCTCTCTCTCTCTCTCTCTCTCTCTCTCTCTCTCCTTTTTTTCTCAACGAGATAAATCGATCCCAGAGAGAAGGCATGAACTCCTCCTCTTTCTCGATACTTACATACTTCCTCCGTGATTGTGTGTACCTATGTATAGGTGTATACATCTAAAATAAATAGGTAATCGAGGTCGAGGAATTGAAGAAAAAAAAAACGAGATATAAAAAGTGGAACACCTTCAATCCAACGTCGTAGTTGTCGTAGTCGTCCCCGTTGCCGTCATTGTCGTTGTCGTTGTCGTCATCGTCGATAGAAGTTGTACGTCGAGTGTCTCGTTATCTTCTGTGATGCACTTCTGACTGTTCGAAAAAAGAGAATAATCACATTTTATTCGTCTTTCGTTTTCTTTCGCGTTCTCTTTCGTTCAAAACTATCGAACTTGAAAGATAAGAAACGATTTATCGAATCTTTTTAAAAACCTTTGCTTCCATATAATTAATGATGAATTGTGGAAGTTAGACGGAAGAAAGAAATGGAAGTTGGTAGAGCAGAAGGGATCGAGCGATGATACGATTGAGGATAAACGGTAGCTTAGAAAATAATCGGAATGAGAAGCTAAATTTTCTCTCTCTCTCTCTCTCACTCTTCCTCTCTTAAGATTTGTTAGAGGCACCTTAATTGCTACTTTTTTAAAAGTGCAAAACATTTCTGTTAACCGACGAATCGTGAACTTGTTAAGTGAAAGAACTGAAAGTAGGTAAAGGAAGGAGTAAGTGAAGGTAGAAGGACGCTTAGAAAATAATCTGAACGAAAAGCCCGAGTTCTCTTTTCCCCTGTTATAAAAGGTTCAAGATTTGTTAGAGGCAACCTAATTGCTACGTTTCTTGACGTGCTAAACGTTTCTTTTAATCGGTGATTCGTGAGCTCTCGTTCGTTTACATCCCTTTCGACGTAACTCTTCCTACTCTCTTTCGTTTCTCTTTTTTCTTTTTCTTTTTTTTTTCCCCTTTCTTTCTTTGCTATCTTTCATCTTTGTATATATGTGTGTGTCCCTTTTCTCTTTCTCCTTCTGCCTTTGACTTTTCATTCTCATTTAATTTTTTTTCCCGAGTTCGCACAATGAAACATGACCTGATCGTAGCAATGATTTTTCCGATTCAACAAAACTCGTCACATCGCGTCGTCGTCGCTCAGTTTTCTTTTAATTTTTTTCTTTTTTTTTTCCTCTTACTATTCTTCTCTTAACTGCACCCCTTTTCTTTTCTTTTTTCGTTCAGCCCACTTTTTGTATCTTTCTCTCCCTCCCTCACTTCTTTGTATATATATATATATATATACATTCACACATATATATATAGTCTTTCTTTCCTTTTGGGATTCTGGCATTGTTCATCTTTCTCGTCAAGCCTTTCTTTTCTTTCATACTTTGAATCCGGTCCCGACGAGAAATTAATCTCGCCTTGAATATCGAAACATTTAACAAAGCCTTCATGATACGAAGGTACTACGTGTCTTCGACCTTTCACCATTGCATTTTTCTCTTCTTTATCTTGAGATACTTTTGAGTATTATTTCTTACCTTTCTCTTCCTTTCTCTCATATTTTTTTTGTGTGTTTTTTTTTTATCCTCTTTACACTACTTCTATACGATCTTTCCTTAAAGTTTATTGTCTTTTTCTACGATGTCATTGGAAAAATATTTCAAGTCTAATCGAAAGCTTTATATCTGTTAATGCAACATAAATGATTAAAAAAAGTAATTCGAGTAACGTTGGTGTATATGTTTTTATTGAATATTTTTTTTCTTTCTTTCTTTCTTTTCTTTTTTTTTTTTCTCTCTTTTAACGCCGTATATTTTCTCATCCTTTCCATCGTTTTCGTCGTAGGAAAGAATTTTTTGATCAGAAAGAAATGAATTTTCAATCGCAATTCTCATTTCTTTTCAAACACGCTGATTCATTCGATTTTCACGCGTAACTTTCACCTCACGTATTGTATATTCAATGTTCTATGTTAATCTCGTGCAATTCAGTTACGTTTACTTCTCGCTAAATATGTAGATACGTATGTACGTGTCATTTAAGCGACAAACATGAATGCTTTTATCAAGCACGTACGAAATTGCACAGGTATGAATCCGAGAAAGAGATTGCTTTCCGATTTCTCGTGGCTGCGAGTACAGAGTTAACGTCTGGTCGAACGCCAGGAAAAGCTCGTTAATCGAAACTCGAACTCGTTGCATCACGCTTTTGGTTTTGTATCGTTTCCGGATTTCTGGGTGGTACCTTTGCTGAGAATTTTCTCTTCTCTTTCTCTCTATTTCTCTTTTTTCTTTATTTTTTTAATCTTTTATCCTTTTCACTTGTTTTTTTATTTTCCTATCTCGAAATTGAAAATTCTTTCTCGTAAGACCAACGTTAAATTAGCGAATCCATTCACCATTTAGATACATATGATGGATATCTGCGTTGTTAACAAAAAGGAAAAACGAACAAAAAAATAAAAAAATATACATACACACTTCAGAATTATATTGTATCGAGTTATCACGATGCATCTATTTTTTTCCCTTCGTCATATCGAAAAGATAACAAAAAAGAATAACGAGTGAAATTTCAGATCTAAGAGGAGTGAGCCGATAATTATTGTGAAATTTGTTGATTGTTAATTATTATCTCGCATAAAAATATTTCTTCGATTAATAATTACAATCATATAAAATTTGTGTTTTAAAGATGCATATTAGCGCAGCTTAATAAAAGCAATAGCAATAATAAATTATTTTGCTTCGTAGTAATTTATGACTAATAATTTTGTGTACTTTAAAAATGAATCATTCTATAGTTTTTACGATGTTGACTATCAAGAAAAGATACGACGATAAAATGGTGTCAAATTGTATATAGATGGTAATCAAGTGGAACGAAGAAGTTTTAGAATTTTATCTCCTTTCATATTTTTTTATCATTGATCATTAAAACTATTTATAGGAGTCGTCCCATTTTGGCTTACCGGAAGGAACGTAACATAAGGCAAACGTTGTATCTTTCTCTCTCTCTCTTTCTCTCTATCTTCCTCTCTCATGATTGCAAGTGTAAATTCCAGCAAATGTCCCGTGGTAAAGATCTAACTACAACCAGCTCAATTTCTTCTTCGGTATAAGCGAGAAAGCGTTCCCGCAAAGGACGTTACAGAAACGATTATGGTAGAACCACAGGGTTTCTTCTAGGGTGTATGAGTGTAAGAAAGAAAGAAAGAAAGAAAGAAAGAAAAAGAAACCGGGATAGAAACGGTAGATATCATTATTTTTTGGTGTTCTCGTTCTCCGCACGGAACGTACGCAGCTGTTTCCATCTAAATCCGCCTCATACGAGCGGAAAGCTCGAGTTTAAAGAGAAACAGAGATAGATATACATACATATATGTATATATACATGTACACAGGCGCATGCACACACACGCAATAGTCTATATGTATCGCAAAGACGGTGCTTTCGTGTTCTTAATGTTTTTACTTCCAATTATCGTAACCAGTATCTGTAAAACCACGTGCGGTCGAACGACTTTATCAGTGAAAGTTCAAGGAAATGTGCCGTGCCGTTCGCGATCAACGGCTAAGCATCGAGGAGAATACTATGTCTTTTTCTTCCCACGTGTTTCACGAAGGGAAAGAATAAAAAAGCACATTCCCTTTTCTTTTAGTATAAATCTCTTTATAGTGACGTCTAAAAGTATATTAACGTGCGTGCGTGTGTTAGTTTTTCGAGCCATGTATATATATATATATATAACGTAATATACGTTCGTTTCGCGTTAATTCCCTCGTCTCTTTTATCGAGAAAAGATCGTAACGCTCGCTTTCATTTCTTTTCTCGTACCTGCCTACGGGCATCATTCTTGTTATTGTCTAATTATAAAAGCCAGCCGATCGTGTATTTACATATCTCGTTTGCAATCGAAACTGAAAACACTTCCTATTTTTTCTTGCACATATTCATTATTATACAATTATTTTTATTTAGATATTCGATCATCGTTTTATGCTAATAAAAATTTTAGCCTATTATATATTTTTTTTTGCTTTATTCTTTTTTTTCTCTTTTTTTTTTTTTTTTTTCATTTTTCTTTAACTTTTTTCTATTCGCGTGTAAGAGAAAGAGAAAGAGAAGGAGGGAGGGAAGAAAGAGATAGGGTAAAGAGAAGAGAAAATCGTTATTATCGCAGGTGCGTATAATATGCCGTTTAAAATCCACCTTGGGGTGAATTCACTGACGTATATCTCGCACCCTTGTAAAATCTCACGCCTACATGTTTTCACCCCTCGTACGCTATTTGTAAGCGAATCCAGTATGGCGTGTGCCACACACAGCCTTATGACATAGGACAAATTCAGAGACAAATGGATACGAACTGAACTCGGTGGGATGGGTCTCAGGTGCGATCGCTAATTCCATATTCTCTCTCTTTCTCTCTCTCCCTCTCTCTTTGTTATCCGGAGTCAGGTGAAAATCTTGAATGTCTTCCTAACATTGTACGTACTCTATATACGAAGATATGTATCTTCGCGTATACGATACTCACACATAATAACATATACTCGATCAATCTCAAACCTAACTTTTTCCAGCTTTTCATTGATTTCCTCTCTAGTGATTTCTTTGAATCGTCATTGCATGGTTATACAGTTAACGAACCACAATCTATTTAATGAACTCGTTTTCGAGGATATTAAAAACTGGTAATGCCGCGTGTTTTATACCTATATGTACCCACCCTTCGATCTCTCTTTTTTTTCTGAACCAGTGATTCTTGATCTTTAAATCATTTCAATTCATGCCTATATCTTTGCGAGTACGTGCACGTTAATGTTTACCCGATAAATTTTGCACTTTTCTTTGCACTCTGCCTCTCTCTCTTTTTCCTTTTAAACATTTTCACGTAGTTATTTTCTATCGTCGATATCGAACGTGATAATTATTTTTCTTTTTATATTTTATACACCCGATCCTCGGATTTACGTTACTTTTATCAAGGATTGCGGAAATAATTATCGTGTTTAGTTATAAAGTCATCAATTGATTTCGTTATACGATCGCTTTCATCATCGTAAACGATACGGCAAATTTCTTCCGATCGGAAATAGTTTTCGTTTGATCGTTTACTACGACTAAACCTATCGCGTTCCCATTGATTGATAGTAATAATTTTTCTTGTCGATACAGAAACGATTCATCGTTCGAACATTTCTACGGATTAATTATATTTATGTATAAAAAATGTTTTCATTTTTCTTTCCTTTGCGATTTTTTCAACAAATTTGATGTTTTATTATTCTTCGTCGATATGTATAAATATATACAAATGGATATGATCAGGGATGGGTCGATCATCATCCCCCTTACCATTTCGTATTGATACACGACGTGTCATCTATAGCGATAAATACGAACGTTAATGTTTCATAAGTTTTCTTTGCCGGTTTGACGCGATGCCAACGTTAATGATATATCAAATTTATCACGTAGAATTCTTAAAGCTTTTTAAATTCCTATCGGGAAATTATTTTCATAGATGAAGCATTGTAGATACATAGGAAAAAAAATAAATAAATAAATAAAAGAAGTTGGAAATGATTGTTTACATATTTATCAGAAGAAGACAAATTGAAATTCTTTCTCCTCCTCTAATTACAACGATGCAAGCATCGAAACGCTTATCGTTATCTTCCTCGAGCGTTACTGGCGTTCTCCGCAAATTGAATTAAAGAGAGGTATTTGCCTGAATTCGATGCTGCCGAGTGGACAGAGCGTTGCGGTAAAGCCGTGCACGAGATTATATGGAAAGCTTCGAGAGGAAATTCAGGCTGAGACATTGGTATACCGAATGAATCTCGTTGACACACAATAATATTCTAATTATTGTGCTACGTTTTTCGAACAAATTGGGATTTCCATTTTCAAGAATCTCGTGTTTTTCGACAAGTGGAAAGCGAGACTGAGAGAGGATAAAAGAGTGAAAGGACATGAGAGAGAAAGAGAGAGAAAGAGTGTGTGTGTGTGTGTTTGTGCATGTGTAAGAGGAAAGTACCGTACGAGTGTAATTTGAAACGTAAAGTGGCTTAATTAAAAGATACGAAACAAAAAATTCATTAAATCATTTTGCATATTATTTCAAAGTAAAATAAAAAAGAGATAAAACGAAAAAAGAAAGAGAAAATGAGAAAAGATGTGAATGCTTGCAATGTGTGTATAATTTCGAGAAAGATTTCTTCTTACTAATCGAACGGTTTCTTTCTCTCACGTTCGATTTTTTCTTTTTCCTTTTTTTTTTTGTTTTTTTCTTTTTTTGGTTGGCGACTCGACAAAGAATATGTCAATCTGAGATGTGGCAGAGAATGGCATGCACGTTGAAAATGGGACAATACATTTGCGACCAACTCCGGCCACAACCTCTGGCAATTACTACGGAATAGGGTCACTTTGAATCGTACAGCTAAACGATTTATCGTCCTTGCATCCTTCTCTGCTTCTACTTCTCTCTCTCTCTCTCTCTCTCTCTCTCTCTCGTTCTATCTCCGTTAGCGCCTGGATCGCATTGGCATATAAACGACTACTTATTGCTTTTCAAATTATCCCGGCGAATTCGATTTCTCCGTTACGAACCGTCGAGCTAGGGTACCGTCAAATTAACCAACTTAATTATCGTATACGATAGTTTTACATTGTGAAATATCGAACAGTTTGTTTGTTTGTTTCTTTCTTTGTCTATTTCTATCATTCTTTTATATATATTTTTTTTTTCACAATCATTTTTCCCTTTATCGTATTCTAAAAGAAATTTTGCACATGTAATAAAATTTTATTTTTAACCAATCGACTCCGATATAATAACGAAGAACGCGTAATTAGTGATCCGAAAACGAGATTAAATCTCGACGGTCAATTTGTTTTATTTTCATCTATATCGACTACAATCGGCTCTTCTCTTTTGTTCAAATAACAACTGAAAAAGTATATACGATCGGTCATATGCGGTTTGTCGAATAATATGACAAAAAAATTCTTCGTTTATTTCCCAGTATCGTTCTTTGTACTTTATGTTTTCGTCGGATGAATTTCAATAAAGAAATATCTTTTGTGTACGGTATTACGTCGAAGGATATGTTATTAATGGAAATTTCGTCGCTCGTTACAGACAATTCCAAGAAAGGAGATTCATCGTACGTGTGTCGTCACGTTAAATTAACTCCTTCCAAGAAACGTATTCTTGATAGTATCGGTAATTAAAATCTGTCAGTCCGTTATCTTTCGTCGTTAAGAAATGTTCTCCGTCAAATTAGCGTTCCTCGTAATATTCGGAAGAAAAAGAGTTTGATCGTTTAGCCGATATAATCATATGGCTACGTCAAAAGTATCGTCTTTTATCAATTTATAGAACAATAATTGAAACGAGTCGAATCACTCATTTCGTTTTCCTTATATCTTTTTTAATCGTATCTCTCATCCTTCCATCAAGATTCTTTGATTCAACAAAGAAGGCATCTTTTGATTTTCAGTCAAGGTTTTCCACGTCACGTTCGAGTCGTATCTTAAGCAAATATATAAGACGTAGGTATCTCTATCTCTTTTTCTCTTTATTCGTCTCGTCGACGAAACAAACGGAATCAAAACGATAGGGGTCTATAAGAAGAAGGATAGTTCTACACGAGATGCATTCATATATATGTATATATATATATATAGACAGCAAGAGTGAGAGAGAGAAAGAGATATGATTTATATCGGGTGACTCGTAAATCTTCGATGTGTACTGTCGCCGCGGTATTCCTCGATTCCTCGTGCCAACTGTCCGCGAAGAAACGTGACGGTTTTTCGTCTACGACATACTACATTCAAAGTGTCTATGTATATGTGTATACATATATATATATATATGCATTTGAAGAATGAAGAAGGATAGATAATAGTCGGAAGGACAAGGTAGAAGAGAGAGAAAGAGAGAGAGAGAGAAAAGATGGCAAGTTTGCCGAGCATCGATAGCGCAATCTCTGCCCGACTTGTAGCAGAGAATCGGTGCCAAGGCTCGCATAAATTTCATAGTTGGAGTGGGATCTTAGAAGATGTCCTCCTACTACATCCACTCCTTTCTCTCTTTCTCTTGTAATGACTTCCCTCTCACCTGCTACCTCATTCCGTCTCCTCCTCTTTTTTCTCCTTCTACTTGTTTTTTTCCTTGGTCAACTTCTAAAATACTGTTATCTTATTTTGTTGCATGATATCATTGAAATTTTTAATCGAATCTCATTTTATTACAATGAATTATGTACTACTACAATATAAATTATTTGCTTTCTTTGTAAATTAATTATATATTATTCGTTATGTTATTATTTTACAGATTGTTAATAAACTTTATTTATTAGATGTATAAATTAATGGTCAATCGATATTAAATTTGAAAAAAAATTGTGAATTTTAATTCAGCTGTTAAGGAAAAAAAAAAAAAGAACACTGAATAAAATATTTATGATCTAGTCGTTTATTAATAAAAATGTTTATAAACGTTGCGTAAACACAAGTACTGAAAACAAAGAAAAAATGTGGCTGGTAGCATTACTCTGGACAGGTTGGAATGAAAAGTGGGTGGAGTTAAATATCAATTAGTAAATATTTCTTTTCAAAAGAAAAACATAAATCTTTTTTTTTTTTTTTTCTTTTTTTCTTTTTTTTTTTTTGAAATAAAGCGAAAGTGTTTACTTAGAGAATATTTCGAAAATATTTCATGCGTAAGTGACACGGTTTCGTGATATCGTTATAGCTATAAAATGATTCGCATATAACGAAAAAGAAAAAAAAAAAAAAGTAATAAAAATCTTCTTTATTTATTAATACACCTAAATCCGTGATAAACCCATTCAATAGCTTACCGAGTGTACCTCGAATACGTTTTCTTTTTTGTTCTGTTTTCCGCGTCAATGAACGATTACGATACGCACGAACGAAGTAGAGGGTAATGCGAGGAAAAAGCTTTTGTATTTTTGTTTATGTGGCGCACGTGACTCGATAAAAATCGGACGGATACATAGGGTAGATAGCAATGGCCGACAATAACGTGTAAGCTTTTGTTGGTTACGATTCTGTATGTTGTATGTATGATATACTAAACCGATTTAGACAATGCTTCTCTTTTTGACTCCTTCCCCTCCCTTTTTTTCTTTTTTTCGCGCTTAATTGTCACTATGCAAATAATTAATGAAAGGACTGTATATGTGTGTTTTTTTTTCCTTTTATACTTATTATATGTACAAATCTATAGGTATATTTTCAATCGAACTTTTTACATACGTAAAATTAAATCGTTTTATCTCTTCTTTTTTTTTTGCTTTTTTTATGCGAATAGTATTATTAGCCAGTTGGTTTATTTTATTTTATTTTAATGATAAAAAAGAAACATATACGTATATGTAAAAATTATATATATGCAATTTACGTATGTTTGTATATATGTGAATATACAAATGTGTATATATATATATATATATGGTACATATGTACGTAAAGTTGCATTCTCATAGCTGCAAAAAAAAAAAAAAACGAATTGGACGAGAGAAAGAATGGATAACACGTTTAGCAATGGCAATTGCCAGAAAACGAGACAGCTGCTTCGCGGTCCGTTTAATGCATTTTAACTACCATGGAATTACTTTCGCTCGGCGGCTTATGCTTACTTATAAAAAGAAAGAAAGGAAGGAAGGAAGAAAGAAAGAAAAAAAAAAGAAAAAAAAAAGAAGGGAATATTTAAAGGAGAAGGAAAGAAACTAAACGTAATTGGTACTATAGTGCCTCCTCCAACGTGAATCTTTTTTCTTTATCTCTTATTTTTTAATTTCTTTTTTAATTTTTTATTATTATGATTATTATTATGATTATTATTATTATTATTTTTATTATTTTTTTTTTTTAATTCTTCCTCTCAAATGGTTAAGAACTTGGTATCTTTGAGGTACACCGATCGACCAAAGCCATTGGAATAATTCGAATATTATTTTATATCCAGGATCGGCGAAAGAATTGAAGACCGGAATCGTATTCCGTTTTTTCTCTATGTCATCGCTTTTCAAATACAACAGTAGGAAAATGGAAATTTGAAGGAAAAGAGATTCGAATATATTTAAATTATAATTGCCATCACATTGTTCAGCCTGAAACGCAAATTTTTTCGATGGTAGATCGATGGAATCGTTAATTGCTTTATTGGCCGGTTTAAATCAACGTAGGATAAAAAGAGAGAGAAAGAGAGAATTTAAATTTCTTTCTCTCTCTCTCTCTCTCTCTCTGTTTCTGTCTCTGTCTTTATCTCTCTCTTTTTCTCAAGCTTTCCCATTGATTTTTCTTAACAACGAGATGATTTTCTCCGTCAAGTTTTCCCGTTGACATAACTAAATGGCATACACTTCTCTGTTCTCGAAACGATTAGACATTTTCCGTTCTCCTTTTAGTTTTCCTTTTGAATCATCGACGAAAATAATGAAAAGAGGGTTTGAGGGAATGAGGGAGAAGAAAGGGACACGGAGAGAAAGGCTGAATCTCAGAGAGAAGAAACTACTCTCGAGTTCGAAGGTAATTTCATGCGCTGCCTCTTAATTTGTTATATTACGAGAAAATCTTGAAGGTAGGCAATTAGCTTTGACGGTCTTTCTTGGAAGTCGATACCGTTTCAACGATAGAAGAACGAACGATTTTATTCCATTTCCTTTCCGAGTCCACCACTTTCTTTCTCTCTTGTTCTCCCTTTCAACTGTTCAATCTCGTAAATTTTTTTTCTCTTTCTCTCTCTCCCTCTCTCTCTTGTTCCCTTTCTAACCCACGTCATCGTTGGTCTTCATCGTTTTTCTGTACGAATATTCTTTGTATGTGTCTCTCTCTTTCTTTTTCTATGTCTTTCATAACGTTTCAACCTCCTCCTTTTTCTCTTCCTCTTTGTCTTCCTCCTTCTCTTTCTTTTTTCCATTTTTATTCTGCAATGGAAAGTACTTTCTACGTCAGCTTTCGTTGTCATTATCACCAAGAAAATGGTAAGAGTTCTTTAAGACGCCGCGACATTCTCAAATCGTTGGTCTCCTTGGATTCCGATGACATTCGAATCTTTAGTTTCTCTCTCTCTCTCTCTCTCTCTCTCTTTTTATATTTTTCTTTTCTATTTTGTTTTCCTTCTACTTATTCATTGAGGAGCTCTTATCGTTCCATAAAGACTGTCGTAGATTAAAGCATATAAACCAAAGGAAACGAAGCGGAATGAAGCAACCGTGAAAGAAACATTTTCTTTTCCATAGTTTCTTATGGGACAACGTGCACTGTTCGAAAGCAAATGGAACTTTTTCATTTTTACAACGTTTCTCTGCGTTTTGCTTTGCCTTAGTACGCGCGCGACAGCCTTAATAGTTCACGTAATTGGTATTTGCTCAGACAGATCCGAAATAACGTCGTCGGAAGTCGGAACCGTATACAAGTCAAATAGCAACGGACGAATTTTAATTTTCTCGAGTACCTCGACCGTAGTTGAAGCCTGTAAAAGGTTCGTAGAAGATGCGAAGGAGTCGCGTCGTTGCTAATGTTACGTCGGGGATGGAAGTTTCTTTTAGAAAAGCTCGCAAAGTGTTTCGAGGACAATGAGAAAGAGAGAGAACGAGAGAGAGAGAGAGAGAGAGAGAGAGAGAGAGAGAGAGAGAGAAAGATAAAGAAAGCTACGAGTATTCATGAATATACAAGGTGTCTTGAAAATAGAGTGGAAAAGTGTATGAACATTGTACTTGTAGGTAATTTTGTTAACCGAAAAAAAAAAGTGGGAATGAAGTTAAATGTTTTCGTAATTAAATTTTGTAGATTAACAGATCAAATTGTTCGTTGGTTTTTCTTAGGTTTTTTTTCATTGCTTTTCTCTCTCTTTTTTTTTTTTTTTAAGTATAGAAAAAATTTAACGATTTCAATTGTCTGGATTGATTTTTTCGTTTTACTTCGTCTATAAAAATTCTTTGACCTATAAAAATATTGGAAATAAATTGTGGAATTGAGACGAGGAGATAATTTGTAGAGTAAGCATGCACACATTCATACGTGTGTATACTTTCCTCCCTCTCTCTTTCTCTTTCGAACAAGTTAGAACGAAGAAGCTAATCATCGTTTGTTCGAACTTAACCATGAATCGAGAATTCGAATCGAAATCCCATTGATTTATTCGTATAATAACACGCGTCATTAATTTCCTTTCAATTTAATTACAGATCTTAGCTCGTTATTTAATATCAATAAAATCAAGTGCTCATTCGGAATCGTACGCTTAAATTGTTTGATATCAAGAGAGACTCGTTATCTGCCGTTAAACCCGTAGATTTCAAATATAGAACAACAGGAAGACAGAGCGTAGATAGAACGGATGATTCATAGATAAAGTTCCTTTAAAGTTAATATCTGCGCTTATTCTGCGCTTAGCTTGTGTTTATTCTGTGCTTACTTTGCGTATTTGTTTGAAGTCTCTGTGATTTTTATTTCCAGTGCAAATGAAAGCATTTGGCTATTAATAATGTAGAGAAAAAATTTTTTTTTCGTTGAAAGAGCTCTTTGTTTATTAATTATTTATTAATTTTTATGATTTTATAAACTGGATTTTATAAGTTCTGAATTTTTTTTGTTGGCAAAAAAAAAGGTGAATTTGTTTATAAAAATTTTAAGAATTTGTTTATAAATATTATTTATAACAAATTGTTAATTAATTATAAACAATAGATTTAATAAATAGAGAAGATTCTGTTCTTTAAAATGGTATTTTTTTTTTCAAGTTTCTACGATTTTTAGTTCCGAAGATATTCCCATGTAAATGGAAGATATAATTATTAATAATATAAAAAAAAAATTGTTTATACGTTATTCCGTTTATTAATTATTTATTGATTTTATAGATTGGACGCAATTTGAATTTTTTTTCTTGGTAAAATAAGATGAATTTAATTCGTAAGAATTTGTTTATAAATATTATTTATAACAAATTGTTAATTAATTATAAACAATATGTTTAATAAATAGAAAAGATTCTGCCATTTAAAATGATCTTTGTTTCAAGTCTCTACGACTTCTAGTTTCGGAGATATTCCCATAATAATGGAAGATGTTACACTGACCTATATAATTTCATTCAAATTGGCCCATTGACACACTGACCTATATAAATTCTGAGAATTTACGCGAGCTTACTACTACTATTACTATTACTACGAACAGCTGTACTAAACGAATTATGAATGAAAATCTTTCGAAGACGATATCTCCGGAACGAAAAGTCGTAAAGACTTGAAACCAACGCCGTCTTCAATTATAATTTATTCTTCATTTATTTAAATATTACAATAATATTGTTATAAACAAAATCGATTTTGTTAATAATTTTTAAAATATAAAATTTTTTCTTTTCTCTCGTCATAGTTATATACTTTTGTAATAAGTGATTATGACATTAAAAATTTCATTATAATTATATAAATTTTATTATGTTTATTTAAAATAAACTATAGAAAGATTTATTAATAATCGTCAATGTAAATTGTATGATTGAAAATTCGAATATTTTTTTTTCTTTTGTCATAAGAAATCTGACCTTACTTTTGCGTTTATCTTTTTTTATATTTCTTAAACTATCTCGTAAACTAATAATTTTCCGATATACATGGATTAATCCTTTTTTTCTTTTTTTTTTTTTTTTCCAATAGTGAATAGTGTCGATCATGTACAGACAACCTCTAGCATTCGTATCGCTTGGATGACAACGATTTCGTTGCATTAAGACATCCAATTAGTATGAAGCCTTAAATGTTTCGTTACTCATGCACTTTTTCTATTTACTTGACGTTCTCTCTGAACGATGGAAGAAGGTTCATTGCGCATATATATACACACACACACACATATGCACGCACACAGATACACTATCTAGTAGAGTTCTTCCTGCGAATGCATGTTCTCATGGCAAGGACCAATGGTCGGCAAGTTAAATTGGAACGTTTCAGCGAAGGATTAACGCGACCCACTGGGGTCGAAGCCGACAGAAACTTTACTAATGTGTGCCTTCGTACTTAGGCGCGAGGACGCAGGTAACTGCCGTAATTGCTTTGCCATAGTCTTTGGTAATCAAGCCTTTCGTGATCGTCCTTCTCGCGTGTCTTCTCCACGTACTAATTGTTAGATACATGTAAAGTGAACCAATTAAAATATTATAGATTATTCTATTATTATTATTATTATTATTTTTTTTTTTTTTTTTTATATGACCATCAATGATAATGATTTAAGCCATTGTAATATATCATGTAATATCATTGAAATCGCACGCTTATGCATCTGTGTTTTTTCTTATTTCTTTCTTTCTTTCTTTATAATTTTATTTCGTTTTATCGTCAGAAAATTAATTGTTGCTTCATATTCCAACCTTTTCATATAATTTTCTTTTTTTTTCTTTTCTTTTTTTTTTTTGTACCAAACATTAATTATACTTGGCACAGTATAATCAATATTGATACAAGTATTTTATAATTTTATATCATTTTTTTTTTTTTTTTAGATACGAAAAAAGATTGGCTTATAGAGGATGGAATAATTTTATTTTCTTTTCTTCTCTTTTCTTCTTCTTTAATATTTAATTTAGAACATAAAAATTTTTTAATTATTTAATAAGAACAGTGTTCATAATATGAAAAAAACATAAAAAAAAAGAATGTAAATGCATTATACATACTCGTCGAATACTAATTAGCTTCCAGATACCATTTATTTTATAAAGAAAAATTCAATTATGATGAGAACATCTTGTAACATATTATTTGGACTGTTCTGTATACATGGACATATGTATTATTGCATATATGGAAACGATGTGGTAGCTTTCGAGCGACGACATCGTTTCTGGAGATATAACGTTGGATTTGTGGAATTAAGCGTTGTATCTGCGTCCAGCAAACGTAGCTTTACGATCCTGGCAGACCTAAAGTTCTCTCCTATCGAAATTGTGTCTTCTCTAACGTTCCCGAGAATAACGTATCTCGATTGACATTAGATTTTCCTCTCTGAAATTAAGTTTTTCTTTTAAAACTTCATTTCAAGACCGTTTCAATTCATTTTTCATATTGACGTTATAATGAACGTTATTTAAATTCATTCAAATAATGTTTTTGTAGTTTTTTTTTTTTTTTTTTTATTTAGAGAAAGAGAGAGAGAGAGAGAGAGAGAGAGAGAGAGAGAGAGAGAGAGAATATATCATTTAATCGTTCTCTAACGTGCAGAAAATACTTGAAGCAGCATAGTTTGCATCTTTCTCGTAATTTAGATATATATATATATATATATATATATATAAAGTACATACATAGATGTAATTCAAATAATAAACTAATATAAACCAGCGGCATCGGAAATCCTGCAATGCTTTCCATAATTTTCCTACGGAAAGCGTTATTGTGTACGCAGAGAACGAGCGTCCGTGTTTCTCCAAAAGTTTTTATCGGGAGAAAGTTCTCTCTTGGAATTCTTCGTTGTTTCTAATGAATATTTGATCGTTACGAAACAAATGGTTATAGTTTCTTTTTCAGTGGAAAACGTTGGCAGTAGTTCAATAGGGGGGAATTAAACTTAAGACTTTTCTTATTTTGAAAAGAGGAGGGAAATAAAAAGAAAAAGAAAAAAAGAAGAAAAAAAAAAAGAAATAAAATAAATTAAAGAAAAGAAAAATAAAAAGAAAAGCTGATGGATGCGTATGCGCTTCAACGCTTGAAAGTTGGAAAGGAGTCGTTCGGTCAATGTTTAAATAAACGTTGTCCTCCCGGCAAATAACGTTTGTCCTTGGATGAAGCAATGTAAACCCTTAGTTCAACTTCAGCCTCTTTGCCTACTACTGGCACTATTGTCAAAAGATCTTAACCAAACTGCAGGAGAGACTAGCGACAAACGGGTTTGGTGTCGTATGTGCTACGGTTACTCGTCTATAACCGAGCATTCGAGTGTGTACTTTCTCTAGTTTGTATTTAGTTACAAGTGAATCTCCCTTCCTATTGCGGTACTCCGGATTGTTCCTGTCATATTCGTGAAAATCGTTGTTTAACTTTGTCGCGATATACCAAACGGACTACTCAAGTTTCGTCAGATAAATGGCGAAACGAGAGCGCGAATAACGTTCAAAGGAAGCACAGCTACCTCTATGGAATCTTCCTTATCGGATTAGTTGTCTCAAAAAAAAAAAAAAAAAAAAAAAAAAAAAAAAAAAAAAAAACGTTCTTTATTCATTTTCTGTTTTTTCTTTTTTTCTTCTGTCTACTTTTAATTTCATTATTATTTTTTCTTTTTTTTTTGGATTTTTTTTTCTTTTTTTTCTTTTTTTCTTTTTTTTTCTTTTTTTTTATACTTGCAAGTCCTTTGAGAGAAAAGTCTTCTTTGACTTATATTGCACGTGATATCTTAATGAATTTCTTACTTAATTATTATAAATATAGGAAAAGATATTCTAGATATCTCTCAAATAATATACAATATAAAGATAAAAGAATAATTACATCTTTTAGAGGGTTCTTTTAAAATCCTTCAAAGTGGATGACCGATAAAAGAAAATTACGTTTCACTTACAATATTTTCCTTAATTCCTTAAGTATTTTCGTAGCTTCATCATTTTTCATATTTCCGATTGAATGTTCGTTCTGCCATTGAAGAAAAAGAGATCGATCCTACGGGCTTACGTTGCCATAGGGGATTTGTAGTTTCTTCACTGTGGAAAAGATGATAGAGAAAGAGAGATAGACAAAGAGAAAGAGAAAGAGCCAATTCTTGAGTTATCTCTCATCTCTTTCTTTATTTTTCTTTTCCTCTCTTACACTCGTCGTGTGAGAGTGTCACACGACGATGAAATCCTTGGTGCGGTTTTAAAGGTCGCAAGGAAGCAAAAGAGATCGCCGAAAATTCGTTCGAAGGTACAACGAGTAAAGAAACTCTGTACTCTTAGGAAAACGCGTCTGCACTCTTCCTCTCTTTCTCTTCGTACAGTTAGCTCGAAAGTACAGAATCTCTAAGAGATGACAGACGAGGACTACAACTGTGTTATAGTAGTAGTCATAGTGTAGTAATAGTAGTAGTAGTAGTAGTAGTAGTAGTAATGGTAATGTGTGTGTGTCTGAAGTGAAGAGCATGTAAGAGACGTATAGAGGCTAAAAAGTTAGGTCGGATTAGGATCGACGAGCGTGGGAGAGACTTTGGAAAGTGCATATTGCACTCTCGACTCCTCTCCTCGTTGAGATGTTTCGCGACGGCCCGCGACGTCTTCGCTCGGTTTACCTTGCGCACTTCTCTAGCCGACAAAGTGTGTATATGTCTTACTAGACGTGTATGAAGCAGAAAGAGAGAGATAGAGAAAGATAGAGAGAGAGAGAGAGCAGCATAAGATAAAAATGCAAAGTTATCGATCGATATTATAAAGATATATCCTTTTTAATTTTCTTTCTTTTTTCACAAATGTTTCTATCGTATTTTTTTTCTTATTTTTATTATTATTATTATTATTTTTTTTTTTTTTATTTACAGTCGAACTTTTACTTGTGAAATTATTTTTATCAAATTACTATGCTCAACTGTCCGATGCATTACCGGACTATAGCCGAAATCTTATAGATGATGTATGACTTTCAAATGGTGCACTTAGTGTGCATCATCGTTTACAATTTTGCATCAGTCAATAATCGACGTGCATAGAAGATCATTACAACGCAAGTTGTTGAAATACGTAGTCCTTTTTTTTTCTTTTTTTTTTTTCTTTTTTCCTTTTCCGTTTTCGAAGACTGTTTCTTTAAATTTTATTTCTCTCTCTCTCTCTCTCTTTCTCTATTAAATTTCCTTTTCTCGTAACCGTGTCCGTTTTCTTTTTCTTCGATCTTTTTTTGCTGTTGCTATTTCTTTTTATTTATTTTTTTTTTTTTTTCGTTACACTTGTTTCCCATCTTCATCCCTTAGCTCAACCTTCTTGGCCACAGAAGGGAGTGAAGTCGGTGGAGATTGAAGTTTTATTCATTTAATACATCGATAGCTGGCTACCCTTCGAACTCACCGATACAGACTGCTGGTTGCCTCTTTATTTAGGTATTTTCTGTTCGAATTTGTTTCACACCCCTGACCCACTTTCCCTGCATCCCTGTAAGTATGTACCGTCTCATTTTATTTCTTTTTCTTTTTCTTTTTTTTTCCTCTTTCCCTTCTTCCGCGAGACATAGGCGTAACTTTTCGTAACAACGTCGTAACTGCGAAGTACGGTTTTGATCGTGAACGAAATGGTGGTTTGAGAGAAGAGGGTTGGAAAAAGCTTTCTTGACTTTCTTTTATTTTCGAAACATGTCGTCGTCTCGTTATGTTCACAGACCGAACGTGCCAGCGATCTTTTTCCCTTATTAGAAGGGAGAATAAATGCTTCTCTCTCTCTCTCTCTCTCTCTCTCTCTCTCTCTCTCTCTCTCTCTCTCTCTCTCTCTCTCTCTCTCTTTCTCTGTCTGTTTTTCTTTTCTTGTTTTTCTTTTCTTTTTTTTCTTTCATTTGAATTTATTTCTCATTATTCATTCAGTATTGAAAATATTTGTCATTCTGAGCTCATATTTATTTGTAAATACTTTTTATTCTTTTTCGATTTTGCGTTTAGTTTTTAACATCCCCTAAAGCTTGAATGATCGATTATGAAATATTTTATATAGATTTACATATGTTTTTGTATTACGTACTCGCTTACGTTTAATTCAGATATAATTTATTTGTTAGTCACTATTTATGATTTTTGTGTTTGAAATCGTACGCGTATAACACGGTTCACGTAGTAACCACAAACGATGTGAACGAATGGCAAATGGACGAGTAATCGTTTCGTAGATTTTAACGAGTTAATGGAGTATTTGTGTTTAAACGAAACAACGATGGATTAACAATGGCGAGAGAAACAAAACGATCGAGTTGAACTTTGTGGTACTTGCGGTTACGCGTCTTCGTCTACTGATTTTCCTTTCCATTCACGTTCGACTATTTCGATATTCCACCCGTGAAATTTGTCTTTCGATATTGACTCGCTTTAAGAATTTATTTCTATGATCTCATGTTTCTCGCTAGTCTTACATAGAGTCGTTTGAAAGAATAATATAAACTTATTTTCTCGATCGATTATTCGCAAGTTTATACAAATTAATTATTAATCGAGTATATTAAATGCGATTTATCTTCGATAATTCGTATTCCGAAACAATCGATGTTATTGCAATTGAAATGCAATTCTTTATTTCTATTTTGATCATAAATTTTCTCGCCAAAAAATATTATTTACTATATGCTTTATATAATACAGAATGATATTATTAATAAAATAATCATAATAATTATATATGAGAGAGAAAAGCTTATTGGCAATAATTAAAGATTTAATTCATATTTATATTCGATTCAAATTTATTTTATTTGGAACAATAGCGAGATCATGATTGAGTAATAATATTGTCATTATTCATTGAACGATGTCAATTATGATAAAAACATTATTACGATTCCTTATGTAAATAGATTCTAGAGAATTTAAATAGAAAATAGTCGATGGAAATCTCGTCTTTTTTATTTTCTTTTTTTTTTTTTTTCTTTTTTTTTTAATCCCGTTCAATTTCGTTTTTAGCGGATAAAATCGCGGTGTCCGTTCGTTTCGTTGATAATTCGTAGATAACATGAGCATTTTGAAATTCAAAAGCGTTTTCACGTTGAAACATACGTCGTTGAAGAGGGTTCATCTTATCCTTTCCTAAGCTTCCTACCTCTTTTAGTCCAGCCGTGATTCAACGATATGAAGAGCGTGGATTCGAACTTTTCGACAGGTTCGCGCATTTTGAAATAAGTAGGTCGAGACTCGCGAACGATTTTCCGACGACACGAGGACGATGCATGCGAGTGTTTCAAACGCATACACATACCCACACACATATACATACAAACATATATATATATATATATGTGTGTGTGTCTGTGTGTGTGTATATATATATACACATAGCTTAGGGATGCTGGGTAAACACGAGGTCAAGATTATCCTCGAGACTGTGAGAGAGCCGCGGGCATACGGATTTTCTCCGTTTCCCAGCGAAGTACAAACTTTTTCGAGCAGCTGCACTGCAAACAAACGTTATTAGACTTCATTATTTTCGCGCGGAGTATATAAAATGCAGGACCGAACGGAAAAACGCTCCTTCCAATTCCTTTGGCCACTCTCGAAAACTTTCTTTTTATCTTCTATATCTTTGTCTTTCTCTCTTTCCATCTTTTATTTCTCTATATTTGTTTTCATCGATAAATATTTTTATTGATACACGTATTAAAAGTGCATACTACTATTCCATTGTTGGATTGATTATACTTGCGATTATTTTAATAACCCTTTATAACATCGTGTTACTTTAAAGTCCAATTCATAAGAAAATATATTTCTTTAATGTCACTCTCCTCGACTCCAGTTTTCTTTTTTTTTTTTCTTCTTCTTTTTTCTTTTCGTTTTTTTTTAATCTAAATTTCTAAATGGAACGTGACTTTTGTTTTGGCGCAGAAACGACATTGCCGATCGATGACAATGCTTTTCGATCGATCGGTACGAAATATCGCATCGTAATAACGTCGATGCTCCCCAATAATTTTTCGATGGTGTTGAAAGCGCCGCCTCTGCTGCTGCAGCAGCAGCAGCAGCAGCAGCAGCAGCAGCAGCAGCAGCAGCAGCAGCAGCGGCAGCGGCAGCAGCAGCGGTTTTATTGCGTTTGCATAATAAACTTGGATTTTACGCATAATTTATCGCCGCGTTGAATTCTCCTACGTACTTATCATCGACGCCGAACCGGTGCTCGAGGAACGGTCTCCTTTTTCTACACCCCTATCTTCTCTCACTCTCCATCACACCACTGTAGTCGCGATGCAGATGTAATTTCGTACCGCTCCAAGGGAACGAGCCAAAATTTTCCTTTTATGCGTAATTTATCATCGTTAGATGCGGGACTCTCCTTCGAAAAAGCAATTTTACTTAAATCGGCGAAGAGAATGTGGCTCGAAAAATATTTTGTTTTCTTGTTTTTGTTTTTTTTCTATTCTCTTAAAATAAGAAAAAAAAAAAAAGAGAAGAAGAAATGTACGACGAAGATCGTAACTTGTATAACATTTTTCTCTTGTCATTTCTTTTATCAGATTCGAGATGTCACTTTGAAGTTTGAGAAATTATGAATCGTCTTATTTTAATTAATATGAAATGGTACATATCTGTTGTCCGTAATAATAGGAGAATTAACTCGATACTCGATACGGCAGCATAAGCACATATATATATATATTCAGGTACATAAGTACGTATGTCTATATATTCAAAGACAAGTTTGCCCTATCGATCGAGAAGCATATTCCTCACAATAGATCCTATTCATATCTCAAATTCATCATTGATCTGATTCGCTAATTTGAGGATGGTTTATTTAGGAGGACTTGTGTACTTGCATGACATTACGCGAATAAATTAGAGTATCAAATGACCACAAATAAAGTACTCGATAGAACGTGAGAATGATGATCTCTATGAATTGATTCGCGAACAAATGACACGATATCGCAATTATAGGAGAGAAATCCGCAAATATGGGCACGTAATGTCATTTGCATGAGTCTCTCCGCGTTACGGGTATAGTAATTTCATAAAATACAATTCTACGTATGTACTTGTAAATTTTTTTGCGTGATGAAGAAAAATATGCTAAACGGAAGAACGACTATATATATATATATATATACAAGTAACATTATACACGTGGATACAATTACATCGAGAAAAAACTATTAGGACATTTCTAGGGAATATTTCGATCGTTACGATAATTAACTAGAATCTCGAATACGCTCAAATTGCTTTTTTGTGATATTCGTTCGAACAACAGAAAAAGAATCATATTAGTCGCGTTATTTGTCCACTATCCGCGTTGATTGAACCATTTTATATGCTATTTGAATAAATCTACGCGTTTTAGAATTTTTCTTTTCATTTTTATTTTCTTTCTTTTTTTTTTTAGTTTTGTTTTTATTTTTCATTGTATATCCAAACAGAAAAAGGAAAATTGAATAGGTAACACAAAGAATAATGTTTCTCGTTCGAATAATTTTTTTTCCCTCGTTATATATACATATATATGCATATCAACAATGAAAAAGAATTGTATTAATTCAATAACTTGAAATTTTTACAAAAAGATGTTCGACTTCGATTCATAAGATATATATGTAGTGGTTGCAAGAATATATTAGATGAGCTAAGAGAATAATTCTCATTATCGTAACGATAACAATGACATACCAAGGGAAAACAAAGTTAGAGAATTTCGGAAAATCGTGTCGCCCGACGAAATTAACGTTCAGACTAGACGGACGTGGGTAGAAAGATCTGCGTTCTTGCGATGACTCTTATATATATTTGGCGCGAGCTACGATTGCTAGTTTTCATCCATTCGGTCGTTGCCGGTTTAATCTAGGGCAAAAGTTTAACGAACAGTTGTACGATAATTTAACATGCAAAGAGAGAGAGGACGGGGGAGAGAATTTATTTTCGCTTTCAAGAAGATGATAACATTGATATTTATTTTAGATATAAAAGTATTATATCTTTAAAAATATATTTTGATTATTGATATTTTTATATGATACGTTTATAGTTACATGTCCGAATATAAAAATTATATAATTATATTTCGTATAATTTTGTCGTATAAAATATCGAGACGTAAGGATAACCCTTAAGGAAGGAAGGAAACTCATTTCTATCAAAAGGATCCATCTGCTGGCCCATCGGTGCTATAAGTTGTCCATCCTTCGTTATCTGTCACGAGGAGACTCGATCTCTCGAGCGTTGGCGTTTCCGGAAGTATATCGTATATAGAGGCAATATAGCAATGGGTTCTTGCTGTCACATCCTCTTGTCTTAGATTACAACAAGCTCTTCTCATCGATCCACGAAAACGTATACATTCTCATAGAGATGTACGTGACTGGTAGATGTGTAGAGGCGTCACTTAATTTCAGCATCAAGAAGGAAAGGACAGTCTCTCTCTCTCTCTCTCTCTCTCTCTCTCTCTCTCTCTCTCTCTCTCTCTCTCTCTCTCTCTCTCTCTCTATCCGTCTGTCGATCTATCTATCTCTATCCATCTCTGGAAACCGAAATCCTTGCTCGAGTTTCTCCGCTTTCACCCATGATTGCAAAGCGTTCGGAAAGAGAGTGAAGGCGTATGTAAGAGATGAAAAATAAAGTGATTCGATAAAAGGTTATAGAGAAGTTTTAATACAATCATGCAATTAACATCGGAATTCTCTTTAAAGAAAAGCATCGATCAGCGGTAGTACTATGAACGTTTTCCTTTTCGTAGGAACGATTATCGAATTTCTTTTGAGCAACGTTATCGCGAATTTAATTACTTTTCCTTGCTACCTTTTTACCCGTTCCTTGACTATTTAAAAAATATCCTTACCGAGTTTACATAACTTTTAATTTTTTACAAAAGAATCGACTCCTCCTTTTCTATATAAGATTTGTGTATTTTCTATCATTAACGAAATATCCTCTTAATATCTTTTTATTAATTAAATCGTTATTTATCGAATTAAGGAACGTGGTCATGTTTCTCCATTTAAGTGTCTCTATCGAATAACATTTTCTTCTTTTGGTATCACTTTGCTATCACCCTTCGTAAGTCCTTGCTTTCGATGCACTTTGGAAAGCCACGACGAGGTTCGTCGAAGCGGAAAGATGGCCGGTGAATTATCGAACGGCTCCTGCCGTTGCTACGAAGCGCTCGATTCTCGAGGTCACGTAAATGGATTGCGAAAACTTTGGTGGTCCCGATCGGTTCGGGAATTCTTATTACTGCTCGTGCACGTTTCGCGAAACGGCTTCTCGAGTGGGTCAAACGGCAAGACATACACAAAGAGAGAGAAAGAGAGAACCTTAAACGCCGAGATATATCGGCTGAATCCCTTTAAATTTTAATCTTTGTTTGCTCGATATACTACACTCTTCTATATATACTATTATATACATATATATATATATACATAAGTATACGTATCTTCGACAATGTGTATCGGAATAGGGTCGATCGATCGTGAAAGGAAAATACCAATTTACGAGACAGAATGACGCGTGTACCGTAAAAATTATCGTTCGATTTGCAATGCCATATGACTGATTTAAATTTTAAATTCGTATTTATCGAATCGTTGATGTGTATGATCGTGAATGGAGGGCAACGGGGGGAGGGATGGGAGGGAGCGGAGGATGCAGACAAAAATATAAACGAAAGAAAAAGGAAAGGAAGAAAAGATGAAAAATAAAAAATGAACGAGAATACGTGGGAAGAGAGAGAGAAAGAGAGCAACGACAAGAATGACAAGAAACCACGTGCACTGAGAGCTTTATCAGTGCGTTTTTTTTATTAATTTTCCTTCATCGAATCTAATCGAAGCGTCGTTCCTCTTCGTCGATTCGACGTTGAACGTTTTCCGAAACGTCTCGGGAGATTCCTCTGCCCCCAACCCCACCCCGCCCCTCCCACTTCATCCCATAGAATCACTATAATTTCAGTGCTGTTTAATAAACGACTCGAGGATCGGGATACGACGCAAGATGTCGGCTTATTGCCTCCTTGCTTTTTTCGCAATAATAAGGAAAGAATACCCGCGGGGGACATCTCGTCTCTCTTTTACCTCGAATGACATTATCAATTTCGAAGGATTATTTCACGGAATTTGCCCGAGACGAGATGTAATTACGCTCTCGGTTCTCTCAATTTTCTCAGGATTTACGCTCTCTAATTTTGCGTCTCTCTCTTACTTTTCTTATCTTTTCTTTTTTTCTTTCCTTGTCTCCTATATTCGTTTATCGTTCAATGGCACGAACGATTATATTTTGTCACCTTACTCTCAAAGAAAAAGAGAATATTCTCGTTCAAACTTATTGTCAAATGTTTCCTACGAAATCGGTACGATTTAGGTAGCTCTTATCGGTAACCATTTTCTACCGAACACGGTTTTCACCGTTTGCATTTTCTGCCTGTTTACTTTCTATTCCGTTTATTATTGTCGTTCGCCACCCTCCAGGTACGATCTAAACGTTTAAGAGTCGAAGGAAGAGATCCTATAGCAGCAGCCTCCGGCGAGCTTCTCTTAATGATCAAGGTAAATGAGAATGAGAATGCCAATTAAAGCACAATCGTTAGATTTAACGCTGGAAAAGGATTGGTACTAAAAGTACCGTACTCTCGATAAGACGTGCCAGTTTATAGAACAATTTTCGAAATGTTCCTTCTAAAGAATCTTAAAGTTTGAATATTTGACAGGATCCTCAAATACGATTGAATGAATTGTGTCGTTTATTTCGATAATTGACGATGATCTATGTAGATTTCTTTTTTTTTTTTTATACACACAGTAAGAAGCAGTCATAAATCTACTGACTGAGAATATCCTTTCTATATTTTCTTTTTCCTTTTTTCCTTTTTATTATAGCTTTTACATTATAATTTTTATTTCTACGTTTTGAATGTATGTGTCCGTAAGTAAGAAAAGGAGAATAATTTCGTATGGAAAGAACGTAAAGATGATGAAAAACAAAATCTTAAATACCAATTTCGAGTGAAAGGAAAAAAGAGAGAAAAAAAAATCGGTAAACTTCATTGGGTAAGAACGATCGTGAAGATATCGCGATGATCGAGGCATTGCCGTCGTTATTCCTTGCACGAAGTCACGTACGAATTCCAAATCGTCGACCTTGCACGTTGAAAATCGTTCGTGCGATCTCGTAACTCGCACGAGAAATCTCCTCGGACGTTTCCTGGATATGAAACCTTCCTAGGTTGAATCTCGAGAGTGGACGATGCCAAGATCCTTTAAGACGCTAAGCGAGGATCACCTAAACCGACGATATATTGTGTATATCTTTGTGTCAGTATTAATGTGTGTGTATCTCTCTTGTATGTCACGGAGAAGATACATTGTAATGCACACATAGACAAACACAGACACACACATAGACACATACAAAGAGAAGATAGATCTGATAACCGAGTGTGTCGTTGAATTCACGCGGTGTCCAGCGTATCTCGTCGTATGCTCGTGTTGAGCTCACGTTCTCGAGCAAGCAAGCAACCAAGCAAGGAAGCAAGCAACCAACCAACCAACCAACCAACCATCCAAGCAAGTAAGCAAGCAGGAACGCGCCGCGAATTACACAAGCGCGAATCGCTTTCACTTGGCAAACCTAACCGTCCTCCTCTCTGATGTAGGCCTGCCTTGGGTACCTCTATTTGTCGGTACTCTGCTATTTCGGTATCCATCTCCTCGATTCTCTCTCTCTCTCTCTCTCTCTCTGTTTCTATCTCTGTTTCTCTCTGTCTCTTACATGTACAATTTCAATTGAGGTCAGTATACCTCCATGTTCGCGACCGTACGCACTAGATTAACGTTCTAATTTGACGTAACCGCGTTAGAACACTCGGTCACTGACGCCTTGCTCCAACACCTACTCTTTATCTCTATTTCTCTCTCTCTCTCTCTCTCTCTCTCTCTCTCTCCCTCTCTCTCTTCGAGACGAACAAGATGCTGGCTGCTTCCTGGTTTGGACCATTCGTTTTACTTTCTTTTTTACTCTTTTGCTCTCTTTCTCTCTCTGTCTCTCTCTTTTTCTCTCATAGTGAGTCATAAAATTATTGGCACACTGTATTACTACCATAGTTTCTGTGTAATAGTGTAGAACCGTGAAGATAGAATTTAGTAACAAATAGACTCTTTAGTTTAACTTCTATTTTTAGTTAAATATTAAAATATAATAAATATATATATATATATGTATTTAAGAAAAAAAAAATATATTAATATATATATTATGATAATATAGTGAAAACAATACTTGCTATTTACATATTCAAGCTATGAATCATTTTCTACGTCTCAAGATTTATTATTTTCTTGACGAATAATGTCAATTCACAGGTATACTCGCTCAATAAAGAAATAACAATCGCCACGTTATTTTTTGTCTTATTGTTAGTTCTGAACTAACTACTTACTTACTTACTTACTTACTTACTTACTTACTTACTTACTTACTCATCACGTGAACGATATCAACAATACTGCTTTCTTTTTCTCAGGACAAAGCGAGAAACAATTGAGTCAGAGACAAAAGAATTAAGGAAGAAACAAACAATGAAACTTTTTTGTCCCTCCCCACAATAGGCTTCGTTTCTTCTTCAATTCATTCTTGAAAAGTATATCTTATTTCTATCGTCATTATTTGTCTTCTTCGATAGTTTCTTTCTTTTTTTTTTTTTTTTTTTTTCGAGAAAGTATGTGTACTAGATATATATCTTTGTTGAGAGAGATTTGTCAATCATCAGTTAAAGAAGAGTTTAAAATCTATGTATGTATGTATGTATGTCGGGTTTTCGAAATATCGTTATCTTGCGATTGTCAATGTCCTCTCCCTATTTCGGATTGCACTTTGATGGTGTGAAACCGTTCCTATCTATCCTATCGATCGATCGATCGATCCATCCATCCCTCCCTCCATCCATCCATCCATCCATCCATCCATCCATCCATCCATCCATCCATCCATCTATCCGTCTGTTCGAGTAACAAGTCCGAGTCTCTTCGAGCGTCGGACATCTATAGCAGATTTTCCACGAGATTTGGGACGCGGTAATACGTAAAGCTTGTGCGGCACGGCACCATTATGTCGATCCGTTGTAAAAGTAAAGCTGTACGACGAGTATAGACGATGAACCACATTTTCTATCGTTCCTCTATTATGCACGTCTGCTATTTATACGTTTCTGAAATATATCCAGTAACATACTCCATATATTCGTCCTGTCGTAATTGAAAACGTGTTACGGATTTCATTGGATTCGAAATATTATCTAACGAATGTCATGTTATACAAATGACGTCATTTGTATCACTGGCATTTAGTCTTTTTTCTTTCTTATATTGTTATTTATATTTTTTTATATTTTTATACAAAGTAGAAAGAAAATTATTGTTAAAATATAAATTTAATAATATTTATATCTATAATATATTATAGAAAAGTAGAACTCCCTTGCTCTCTTTCTCTCTCTCTTTCTCACTTTCTTTCTCTTTCTGAACTTCTCTCAATAGTACATTCGATCGATTGTACTTCACTAAATTGCTTTCCGTACGGTCACTGTACATTTCTGTAACACCGAATGCAATATAACGTTCGCTTTAGGCTAACGTAGCTTCTGCCCGATTTCCTTCCGTTCGGAGTTACAAAAAAAAAAAGAAAAAAAGAAAAAGAAACGAAAAACAAAAGAAAGGAAAATAAAAAACAGAATCGCCATGTTTACGGAATTTGAAAGAATCGCCATATTTACGGAAATATATATTTAAATACGTGATACTTTACTGTATATAATATCGTTTTATAAAATTAACAAATGCACGAATTTGGCGGATCATTTTGTTGTAATCGTCGCGGAATCGTACATTTTTGCACGAAGAATACAAATATTTGGACGTACGCGTGTATACTTTCAAAACAGAAAATTATTTATTCTGTCTTATTCTAACTATGTAGTTATAAGATTTATTTAAAAAGATTTTAAATCATGAGAAAAATCTTTTGCCTCGCATATTTCTAATTCGTGGTATTGTTTTTAACCATCGAGCAATATCTACGTACATTTTACAAATACATACACATACATGCAATCGCGTAAACTCAAGTTGTTCTCGTTGGGTCGTTTGTGAGATGACGAGTCACGTAGCATTCTAGAATACCACGAGTGAGTTCCTCTCGAAGCGAACGTTCCTTGCGATCTTCGAACAACCCAAACGAGTTCGTTCTCCTCGACGTTGATCCTGGAAAATTCCACGAGTCTGTCGATCTTTACGAGAGAGCGAATTCTTCGATCGACTTTCACGGACTATTTTCTTTTTCTTTTTATTTTTAATATTAAAACTCGAGCTTTTTTTTTGTACTATTTCGTTAGTTAGATCGATGAAAAATATTATAGAAAGAAAAAAGAAAAAAGAAAAATTACGATATATCCTGTATATTTGAAGAAACGAAAAGTTTTACAAGAATATGTATTTCAAATAAAATACATACGCAGTTAGTTCGATATATAAAGTCGAAGAGTTTTTGATAATGAAGCATTTATCGA
This sequence comes from Vespa crabro, assembly GCF_910589235.1. Classification (NCBI taxonomy): domain Eukaryota; kingdom Metazoa; phylum Arthropoda; class Insecta; order Hymenoptera; family Vespidae; genus Vespa; species Vespa crabro. Next base: position 2,809,920 of record NC_060978.1, on the reverse strand, counting down.
TCGTACGTAAGCACTCTTGCTTTTTTCTCTCTTTTTTTTTTTTTTTTTTTTTTTTTTTTCCGACGACTCGGTAACGTAAACATCCGGGTAGTTGCCTAGAAGAACGTTTTTATCGCTTTCCATTTGTTTATTCTTCAGTTCCCCGAATTGCGATCAAATGAAGGACGAGCGAATCTGTATACAATAGCTGGTTTGCCAAAGAACATTACGGCTTCCTTTGTTTATGTTATTTATACTACGTACTCGTAGCTACAATGATCGGAGTTAGTAGTACAGTTTATTCTACGCTGTTGTAGAGAACGATTCGGGATCAGATTTAGAGCGATCGTGTAACGTAAATCGTTATTATTACTTTTCTTTATATTTATATCATTTAATAAATATATAGAGACTTTAATAAAACAACTATAGGATCTTACAGATGATTTATAAAGTGACAAAAAAAAAAAAAAGAAAAAAAATGGAGAAGACGAAAAAAAGAAAGAATCTCCGTACGAAAGGATCCTTCTCGTATCTCATACGAGAGACGGAGGAAAACTGCTAGTTACTTTTCTAGGATGCTTTCTGCAATCTCGTGAGAATGTTTTATAGGAGTAAGAAGAGGAGAACGAGAACGAGAACGGTAGGACAAGTAAAGAGATGGAGGGAGATAGAGTGAAAGAGAGCGAGAGCGAGAGAGAGAGAGAGAGAGAGAGAGAGAGAGAGAGAGAGAGAGAGGAGAAGGACGGACGATGGTACGAAAGCGAGGGAGCGAAATTACCTGCAGTTTGGTCGTGGCAAACTTTCAAAGTAGTTTGCATCTTAATTAAGCAATGATATCGTGTTAAGGACAGTCAGTGGGGAGAGAGCGATTTGCTGTGTGGTCCACCATCACCACCATCACCACCACCACCTCTTCCTCCTCCTCCTCCTTCTCTTATTCCTCCCCTACTTTTATACCTCCATATCTTCCTCCCTTCTTCTCTCCTCACTTATTCATCGTTCTAGCTTTCTCCTCCTCTCTGTCAAAGGAAACCGTATTGGTTAGTTGCACTGGATGCTTCGTGAGATAAGTTTACATTGGCGTATTACGAGCGTTTAAATGCGACTGCGAACTAATTTTCGAGGATTAGAATACGTTAGAGTAGAAATCCGAAGCGGATGTTGCCACGATGTATGTGGGATGCACGACGCTTATCGGATTTAAAATTGATTACTCTGTAATTCTGTTTCTCGGATTCTTACTCCGTTTTGCTCTATCACTTTTATCTATCTCTCTCTCTCCCTCTCTATTCTTTTTCTGTCTCTCTCCATTTCTTTTTTTCTATCACTTTGTAGTTACATCCCACGCATTCGTGCACACGCTTCCCTGTCGCTCGTATTGGATTCTTGATTTAAATCACAATTTGTTACATTTGATCGACGAAAGAGGAAGGATCGATCGATTTTCTAATGAATTTAATCCTTCATAGTTTATGATTATTTTTTTTCTTATATTCTTTTTTTTTTTTTTCTATGGAAAATTTCAGGAGATAAATATATTACGCTTTATTATTAAATAAATATTAAGACGAAAATTATGGGGGTAATTAAGTTATCATAAAAATTTTAATGAAACATTTGTATTACTATGTTTTAATTTCGCAGATGTGTATGCGTATATATATATATATATATATATATATATATATATATATATATATATATATATTTAAGAGTTAAATCAGTGACTTTGAAATATGAAGGAGATCATGATTTTCATTATACCTGATAAATCGTAATTATTTCTCGTAACTATCTTTGCCGGAGATTACGATTCAAAAGTTAATTTCTCTGGAGAATCGTCGGTACGATACTTAATTTGGTTTCGTTTAGCTTAATTAGCGTAATATAATACGAAATACGGTGGTTTTGTGATTGGTGTGCTACGCAAATGGGTTTATTGTTTTATTTTCTGCTATCCTTTTTTTACTTTTTTTTTTTTTTTTGTCGGAGAATAAATATGTAAATTTGACGAGCATATGAAGGTTAAACGAGTTTCTTTTTTTTTTTATTTTTCTTTTTCGTTTTTTTTTTTTGTTTTTTTTTTGTTTTTATATATATTGGATTACGAAACTGCAAGATCGCGTTCCGGATATTTAGATTTGTCATCGAAAAAGTTCCGCTGCATTTTGCAATAGCAAACTGTGCAAATTCACGATGAACATGCATTGTACAATAACAGCGATAAAAAGATAATAAAATGTGGAAGATTCTTTCCAGTCCTTTCTTTTTTTTTTTTTCTACGAATGCAAGTGATCTCTTCGATCGAACGAATTTAAACAAACTGTAGTAAAAGAGAAGAAAGAAGATTATAAGAAAAATACGTTGGTTCTTTCGAAAGAAATCTTTTTTACATTCGAGATTCCTCGAAAGTGAAACGAAGCGTTTGAATTCGCATTTGAAGTGCATCGATCTGCTTAATTCCGAGATGAATGTACTCAGCAGCTGCGGATACTTACTCCATTCTGGAAGTTGAACTTTTGAACTTGAACCCGCCGAAACTTTCCTTACGATTGGAAGACACCATCAATAGTTCCTTCGAAAGTTCTTCTTCGACAGTAAATCGAGTTGACTACTACTCAAGGAAATTTCCTTTATATCTTATCCTATTATCGATGAAAGAAGATCGTACATACATGCATAAGTTTGCTTTAATGTGATAATTAAGAAAATTGTTGGATTGTTATAATAATTATTTGTTCTTCCTTTTTCTTTCCTTCTTCTTTTTTTTTTTTTTTCTTTTACATGTTTAATAGAAACATACGCCAAATTAATTTAATATAATTAAAAGTTTTCTATAAATGTGGATTATATTGTATATTGGGAGGAATATTTTTTGCTGCATTAATTTTTTTTTTTTTTTTTTTTTTTTTTAATTAATTTTTATTGGTTTTTTTTTATTATCTTTCTTTTTTAATTTTTAATTTTTAATTTTTATTTCTAATTAAGCGATTTAACGTCGACGTGATGTATTCATTCAAAAGTTTAATATATATATATATATATATGCGTATAACTATTGCAAGGAAGATTGCTAAACTCGTCGTCAAAGTAGCAAATCCCTAGAATAGATTGTGCATACCGTATCGTACAAAAGCTCATCCTGATTAAATCGAGTCCATAACAAACGTGCTTCTGTGAGGCCAAATAGCGCATACATCGTTATCATCGAAATTCCTCTAATTGTTTCGAACATCGATTTGTTATCCTATTGAAGCGGAAACTCTAACGCGTCTTATCCAAGATCGATCGATCGTAAATTCTATGGGGTTCGAATAATATGCTTAAGAATTTTATAATACGATTATACAAAAAGAGAAAGAAAAAAGGGATTAAAACACAGAAGGAAAATTTATTTGATATTATCTCGATTTGAATTAATTTGTTATTATCAATTATCGTTTTTAAGCGATGAATTTAATAAATTAAAATTTAACAAGTAAATAATAAAATTTTTAATTTTTACATTATATAATTAATTGAATAATAATTTATAATTCATTAATAATTTATTATGGACTTGAATTTATTTCAGAAAAATAAGAAAAGAAAAAGGAGGAACAAGTTAGTAGTCACTTTATAAGAAAAAGCGAACATGAATTTCGAACGATTTCATATCTAGTCACAGGAGAATAAGAATAGAAGCGGTTAACCGAAAGCATCTTCCTTGGTTAAACCTTTTCGGGTCCCAAGAGAAAGGAGGGAGAGAGTTGAGGGTTGAAAGTACGATACTCGTTGCCAGTCGAGAGAGATCTCAGGTGGTTGTTCCGCGTAGATAGCTAACTCGAGGGCTCGTTTAAGGTGAAGCAAGGTTCGCACCGTAACGGAAGATCAGACTTGCTTGCGGGTTCTGTCAAGATTAGTTTACTCGTCCTCGATGTCCGTACCTTTTACCTCGCAGAGAAAGACAGAAAATCGAAGGAGATAAGAAACGCAAGGGAATCCTTTCGAAAAGTTTTTTAATTTAATCGAATCTAATTTCGAGAAATGACATTTCCGAGAGATTTTCAAATCGATTATATATATATATATATATATATATATATTGTTCCATCTTGATTCAAACGAAAATTAATAAAAATCGAACGAATTAAATTTTCAATTTTGGCTTATCTCTTATTCCCTTTTTTTTTTTTTGCTTGACCTCCAAGCCAAAGAGCAAAACAATCTACAAAATTTGCTATTGATCATATTAAACAGTTACTCTCGATTTAGTACCATTGAATCTTTTCTCTTCCGAGGCGTAGGTAATCCAGTGGGATTCTTATCGAGCTTTCAATGGAGGTAGGAATTCACCGAGTTCGCGCGCGCGCGCGTATTGATTTAAAAGTATAAAGGCAGGAAGGAAGGAAGGTAGACTGTGGAAGAAAAGAGAGGGAGAGAGAGAGGCACAGACCGTAAGGCTCTTTAATTTGAGTTCGGTTAATGAAGCGTATGAAGAATTCTAATGAACGTTGAAAATAGAATTATGTACGAACGATAAAATCGACGATTAGTGTGTCTCGGGACTTAACGAAGTTCCTGTGTTCGACGAATTCTATTCGATGAATGACATAAATACACATAGAAGGTTTAGTAAATTAAACGATTAATAATGAAATACTTTTTTTTTTTTTTTTACGTTATTTACAAATTGATAATTGAATTAAATTATTTAATGAGTTCGTGCGTTATAAAATAATCGTATATAGATACACAATTATTACTATTTTTTTTCATATAAAATTAATTGTAAATTAATTTACAATTTAAAATTAATTGTAAAATGCACAAATTAATAATGCAGATATATGATATATAAACATTGAAGTATCTGTATGTATATATTAAAATATATATATATATATATATATATTTTGTAGCCTTGGCAAAGATCGACAAAATTCACAAGATAAAACGGAAACGAGTAAAGAGCTAGTCATGCTCGATTCAGATCCAATCTCTCCTTCTGTTTTCACGAAAGTACCGTTTCACGTGACAAACGGCTGGGGCTATACCGGTTGAGTTAGTTTCGAAGTTGCTCGATTTAGGCGGTCGCTTGCATTCGTCGTCTCAACTCGCACTGCGCTTGTTCAGTTAACCGTATATATCATGGTTATCCTTATTCGTTTTGAGAAAAGGGAAGGAAGGTGAGTCTCTAGTTGACGTTTCATAAACGACCGGTCGGTTCAGTACTCAAAGACTTTTACCTCCGGTCTTCTTTTATGAGAGGAAGGAACGCTTTTACTTTTTCTTTTTTTCTTTTTTTTTTTTTTTTTTTCATTTCTCTAAGAATTTTGCACGTTTTGCGAAACAAAGAAAAAACGATGAATCCTCTGGTCGAATTGTCCGACATATTTCTTTCAATCATTTTTAATGTTTAAATGTTTTCCTAAATATTTTTTTTCTTTTTTTTTTTTTTTTTTTTTTTTTTTTTTTTTTTTTTTCTTAGATATGTATATATCTTAGAAATCATTATGTATATATTACAATATATTTATATGTTTAATCAGTCCATATTAAATGCTTAGGTAAAATTTATTTTGTTTTATTATTATGATAAATAAAGGTATCTTGAAAATTATCACTTTATTTTGTAAATAATTCTCGTTTATTTTTTCCAACTTTTATTTTATATTATGTACCTACGTATATAAACGTCTGTCTATGAGGTTGATTATATTTAAGTCTAGTGTCCTGTTTCACTATGTTCGGTGGTGGTCAGGCTTTCCATAAAAACATTTTCTTTAGTTTCAAAATCCCTAGCCATAAATGGCCGTTCGAGTTTACTTGTCGATCGACGACGAAAGCAGAAATCACTTCTGTCTGTTTTTGCGCTCGAGGTTAGCCCCGTTACTTTTTAAATCCAGCCAACATCACTCGCTCGGCTAAGTTCTCTTCTTCTCTTTCTTCCTCTCTTCCTCCTTCTCTATAAATTGGCTTACCATGAGGATGTAACTAACGGCAAAGTTTCTAAAGATTTTATGCGGCAAAACGTCGTCGTTTCGAGCTCGTTTTCCTATCAAATTCAAAAAACTTTTCTTCTTATTCTTTTTTTTTTCTTTTTTCCTTTCTTTTTATTTTTTTTTTCTTTTTTTTTTTTTTCTTTTTTCTTTGCGTTCCAAGATCTCGTACAAGGATAAAACGAGTATTCATCTTCTTATAACTTTATACGTTTCTTTAACATCGAATGTAACTATGAGAAAATAACTCGAAACGACTAGTATGCAATAATGGTTAGGAAATTGACCTGATAAATCAGTGAACGATAACAAGCGAATAGTGGAATGGTAGCTTGCAATTAAAATACATACATATTGTTTCCCTCTCTCTCTCTCTCTCTCTCTCTCTCTCTTTCTCTTCATCTATCTATCTATCTATCTATCTATCTATCTATCTATCTATCTATCTATCTATCTATCCATCTATATTTCTCTTTATAGTTTAGTTTATCACGGAAGGGTGGAGTTAATAATATCTCTCGATATTGCAGGTATAATTTAACAATGCGTATTACACAAATTGCGCATTATCGTTCGTATAATTATCATAAATTGTATTCCGTTGATAGTAACATTGGGAAGTTAGCGAAAAGAGAGCAGAGAGAGAGAGAGAAATGGCCAGAAGCAAAAGGGAATAGATGAATTGTTTTAAACGACGAGATCTCCGTATATCTTTAAAATTCGTTCAACTATATGAATTTCTTTTTTCATTTTTCTTTTTTTCTTTTTTTCTTTTTTTTTTTATTAATAATCTAAATATATTTTAAATAAATCTTCTCATTTTTCTAATGTATCTACGAACGTATTACGTGTTTATCTTTTTGATATGTGAAAAAAAAAAGATGTACATACGTAATTAGCATGTATATATATATATCTTAGCATTAATAAATTTTGTTCGTGAACATAGAAAACAAAGTCGGACGATCCATTGAGATGCTTCTAATTATCTGTTATCGTCTCAGTGGATCCAATCGATAATAAAGATCAAACGACCATGATCTATCACTACGAATGATTTTCAACGTTGAAAAATATCAAAAGTTTATTTTATCTGGACGAATTGTTCGACATTATCTTCTTTTCTTCTATCTACATAGGATTTCTATCTAAATGACGATAAAAAAAAAAAAAATTCTAATCATCGATGATTCCATTTTTTTCTTTCTCTCTTTCTCTTTATCTTTTCTTTATTCAGATAATTTCGACATTATCTTAGCTAACGCTCGATTATTCTCTTATAAAGAAGAAGAAGAAATAAGAAAATTTAATTGTAAATTATTATCATATCCCGTTGTAATTATTTCTTATTAAGAAAAGCTTGTAACAATCACTTCATCTTATTTACTATTTTTTAATATCCCTTTATTCTACTTACTCATCATTACAACATAGTTTTTGTCGTATATAAGTTAGATCGTATTCTTTTTAATCAATAATCCGATTTAGAATCAGGAAATAAGTTGATATAATCGATATGCAATTTACAGACTAACTGGTAACAGTAATTACTCAGCGATCACCTTGTATACCGTGAGGGTTTCATCTATGTAGATAATATTCTAGGTTTGGTTCGATTCGATTGGATTTGTTCGCGACACGCTCCTCGTATATGCGAAAATTGTTAGTTGGGTTGTGGACTTTTCGGTCGAGTGGAATCGAACGGGGTCAGTCAGGACACAAGAGAGAGAAAAAGAGAGAGGGAGAGAGAGAAAAAAATCGGGCGGAAGGATGGGAACGAACGCGTTACGTGGAAACTGGCTTTTACGTCGATAGCTTCCTCCACCGTGCTTTTTGTAATTATTCAAGGGGAAGGGGAAAAAAAAGAAAAGGTCGCACGAGTTCCGACTTGTCCTTCCTATTTCTTTTTTTCCATTTTATTTTGTTTTTCATATCTGAAAAAAAAAGAAGAAAAAAAGAAAAGAAAAAAAAAAATCGTTTCACCTCAACGAAAATTAAAATGCATTTGAAAATGGATTATGTCGTATAAATTGGCAAGTAAGTGAAAAATAACGGAGAAGGAAGAAATTTTGAATGGAAGGGCAGAAAGAGAAAGAGAGAGAGAGAGGAGAGAGCAGCGTTTTGCTTTCGGAATGACGACATACGGAAAAGAAGACTCATTTTTGAGACCATCATGCAAGCTCTTTAACGTTCTGCCGTAGACAAAAGTGCTTTTAAAGCTTTAACGAGCGACTGTTCGTGGCATTGTTCGCGTATTTGTGTGTAGATGGAACGGAGTTTTTTTCTTTTTTTTTTCCTTCTTCCCCTTCCCCCTCCTTTTTTTCGTTTTTTTTTTTTTTTTTTTTTTAGTTTATCCATTACTAGTGGTTCCCTCACAGATTTTTCTTGTATTATTTCGAAACTAATGTGACCCTTCTTTTGCGTTAATCTATTGTTCCATTAAATTCGATTTAAATGACACGTTAAGAAATATTACAGAAAGTTTTTTATATTTTTTTTTTTTTTTCTTTTTTTTCCTACAATAGAAAAATCTAATTCAATCGGATATCCTGTATAAAATATAGTGAAAGAGTGAACGAGCCCCCGAACGTTCTTATAAAATTGAAATTATTCCCAATTCGATTCGGTTCGATTTGATTCTCTCTCTCTCTTTCTTTTTCTTTTGCAAAGAGGAAGATTACGAGATCCGGTTTTGTTACTCTCGCTTATCCCACCAAACGAACGACTTCGAATAGAATTCCACGCTCGTAGGTTGGATTTTTCTCGCGGCTAGCAGGAAACCGGTATAATTTAGCGCTCCGAAACCGTGTCGATCGACCTCATTCCTCCTTCTGTACGATGGCCTTTTGGTTTTACGTTGATGTAATGTTTGATGATTTAAATTTGTAATTCCCATTATTATTTCCATTACTATTCTCTTTCTCTCTCTCTCTCTCTCTCTCTCTCTGTCTCTCAATTTCTATTACTGTCTCTATTTCTATCTCATTATTAAAGTACCTTTTAATTATGCACATACAACAAGTTACTGAGCGAAGCAAAATTCGAGTATCGTTTTCCCGTGACGAGCACTTTGCGTTCTGTTTGCGTACCGCTATATAATCTATTACGCCACTTAATTCTCTTCTCCCTCTCTCTCTCTCTCTCTCTCGCTCTCTTTATCTCTCTCTCTTTCATTCATCTCTTCCCTTTGTCCTTCCAGTAGCTACAGATAGAAAGATTAATTCGGCGATAGGAATGATATTGTCCTTTTCTATGGCAACCGGACAATAACGGGGCTCCCATATTATTTATCGATCAAACGTTCATTGAAATTTCAATCGACCATATTGAGTTATCCAAAAGGGACATCTACTTTTATCGGAATATCAGACTTTTGTATATTATGTTCATACGCGCACACACACACACACACACACACACACATATATATATATATATATATATATATAAATATATAAATATACATATAGATATGAAACTCCGAAGAGAAATGTAATGCTCGACTCCGAATTTGTCCGAAGGCTATACTCCTGTGAGAGACCATCGTGGCCCTTTGACCCTCCCGTGGGAGACACGATACACGCAACAAGAACAATCAGATATCGTTGTATATGGTAACACGTGGGAGAGAGTGAGATAGAAACTCGGTAACCGTCTACGCATTGGAGTTCAACGTTCCCTTGATCATCCGTTACATACGTCCGCTGATCCTTGTTATCGAGTGTACAATCCTGTTTGCGTATAGTTCACTGAGAATAATCCAATATGCGGCCAGCCGTTGTCGTAATCCTTCTCATGAATGTCACCAAGCAGCACGTTCCGCATGCATTCGCGTTCGCCACATGATCGGCATCCCTCCATCCACTTCCCTCCCCTTTCATCCATTCTCCCCTTTTACCCAATCCCCCTTCAATTCGCTCCTCCTCCTTTCATTTCCTTCTATCTTCCTATTTCTGTTTGCCGATAAATCGATGGATCATCGCGCTGTGATATCAAGCTTCGTCTCGCTAATGTCCGACAGACGCCATTAACGTCATTTATTCGGATTATGAGTATTCACGACGAGAGAGATGGAGAAAGAGAGAAGTGGAAGAGAGCTTTCGAAAGCATCGCAATAAGAATGTATATTTCGTTCGTTTGACAAGTATTTTGTTCTTTCTCTTTCTTTTTTATTTTGTTATTTTTTTCTTTCTTCTTTTTTTTTCTTTCCTTCTTTTTCTTTCTTCTTTTTTTTTCTTTTTTTTTTTTTTTTATAATGATCCCTCGTGATAGGATTCGTCAAGCAGATGTAGTTTTTAAATTTATGCATTTTTTCGTTCGAACCGTCCCAACAATGACAATTTTGTTCGATATTGGATAATCTTTTTTCTTTTTCTTTCTTCGTTTTTCTTATTTTATTCACGAAAGAGAACCTTCTGTAAATTCGTGTTTCTATGTAAATTCTATTTACCACCATGCAGCGTATATTTGATTATTGGATATTTTAATAGGTTCCGATCATTAATTTTTCCTATCGATTTAATTTTATATTTTTTGGTTGTTTGTTTGTAACGAACCGAGAGAAGGTTAAGTAAATTAAGATTTAATTTGTTTTTTGTTACAGGTAAGAAAGGAGGAATTTATTGTTACGTTGGATCATTACGGCAACCTGTCTGTCTATTTTAAGGAAATACTCTTAATTGGTAACGTAAACAACTATTAATAATAGACGTAACAGTAGACGTCTATTGTAATTTCATATTTGTTGTTGTTTATTGACTCGTTGTAATTTTCTTTTTTTCTTCTTGCCAATTATTCTCGTGATACATAACAGAGGGTAAAATTTTACACGCGTGTAAACATTCGAACAGTGTCGTGTTCACTTTCCAGTAAAGTCGATTTTACCAAGGAACGTTTTGTAACCAGTGAGATATAAATCGCGTACCAATTTGCCGGCGAGACGAACGGTACCTACGTATCGAGAAACCGAGTTGCCTGATTCTTTTCAAATCGATCGAAGCAAAACTATTAAAGTGCAGTGTATCGAAGTAGAACGTTTCGCGAATGTTTCTACGAAGGGAAAACAAATCGCCTCGAGTTTCTGTGTTCCATAAAGAAAAAGACGTAGAGAGTATGGATACGAGTTCTCGATCGACCGAGCAATACACTTCCGTCGATATATAAAAAGTGTCGAGATTAATAAGTTCGAAGAAGGGCGAGATCGACCCTTTGCAAGTTTTCACGAACGTTTCTTCAAAATCAGCTTTTTTTTTCCCCGTTTCTTTCTCACGAACTCTTTAATTTCTTGTATATAGATTCTACGTGAATGAATGCGGAAAAAAAAGAAGAAGAGAAATAAGAAAATAGAAAAAGAAAAAAAATTTCATTCCATCGAGTCGAGTTTAGCCGCGGGTATATAAACTTTCGTTGTTTTTTATCTCGTTCGTCGCATGTAACTTGTTTGGGAAAACAAGTACGGATAATCGACGAATTTGTTTATTTAGTCGATACTTCGTCGATAGGAGAACATGGATTTTTTACACTTTGTTTATTTTATTATTGAAACGTGAATATAGTCGATGGGACGTCATCATTTCGGTCGAGTCAAGTATCGAGAAATAGAGATCGGAACGGGGAGGACAATTTTTATTTAATAAAATATTGACGAATCGTCTTTATCGTTGTTTTTGTCGTTTATATTGCATGGAAGACTAAAAAAAAAAAAAAAAAAAAAAAAAAACATGGGAATAAAATATTCCTTTAAACAAGTGTTATGTAAAGATTGCGAGAACGTGACGTTTGATATCGACGATAGTATATAATTGTATACGTGTGTGTTTTACGGTAGAAAAAGGAAAAAATAAAAGATAGAAGAAATATTACAATGGCAATTAGTTAGTCGACTTAGTTATTCCATTTACTAAGTTTGCTACGTGTAACGCGATTTTTCGTGTCGACGGCACATTACATCCGATGGGAGAACGTCGACGTAAAGCAGCAAATTTTTTTCTTAAGAGCATCCACAACGATCGTCCATTTTATTTCAACTGTTGTAATTTCGCTCTTGCATCTTCGCGTCTTCTTTGATGATTCTTTTTTTTTTCCTTTCTTATCTTTTTTTTCTTTTTCTGTTTTTCTTTCGTTGTTGGTTTCTTCTATTTCTTTTTCTTTTCAATTTTCTTAACAACATAATCTTTCGATATAGCGACGAACAAAGTCTTTACCTCCTTCCGAATGTAATGAATATTCCTCCTCTATTTGCCCGCATCATTTTGTACAATCATTAAGGCTTCACTTACGTCGTAATGTTCTTTCTCATCCTTTTTCAATCCATTTCTTTCTTTCTTTCCTTCCTTCCTTTTTTTCCCCTTCATTCAACTTCGTTTCCTTCCTTTTCATCTTTACTTCAACGTAGGAAATCGAGCAGAAGAGCATCGAGCACTAAACGAAATCTTACGTTTCTGCTAATCGGAAATCGGTAGACTCAAGAAGTTTCTTTGAACTTACTCTAAGTAGTTTCTCCGATGTCGATCGAGCGAGAAAATTGACGAATTCTCGAAGGGCAACATTTCGCCGTAAACGAATGGAGCCATTTCATTTGTTTTCCTTTTTCTGGAATTGCTGACTGACGAAGGAGAGAAAAAAATTATGGAAAACTCATCTTTACGTATATGCGATTCGTCCACGTCTCTCTCTCTCTCTCTCTCTCTCTCTCTCTCTCTCTCTCTCTCTCTCTCCCTTTCTTTCTTTTTAGTCGAAAGGTCTATCGAAATATTTCTCATAAAGAGCGACTAACGCTCTACTGTAAAACTGACAGCGAAACTTCTTAATTAAATTTCCGAGTTAAGATCGTGATTTTGTAATAAAATGTCGCATTTCTTTCCTTATTGGCATCTTCAGGATTCGTTTAGAGCCAAACTTTTCTCGAGTAATTTACGAACGAGAAAAAGTATTTCCTCCTTTACTCTTTGAGAATTCTTTAAGTCGACTTTGAGAAATTTTACCAACGCTAGGATTAAGTAATTAGCGTATGTACTACTTAACTTATGTGTGTGTGTATGTGTATGAACTATACACATTCGAAAATTATTTTTCTCTTTTTTCTTTTTTTCTTTTCATATTCATAAAGTTAGAAGAAACTTTTTCTTCTCACATCTATATCGTTGTTCATGGCGATTTTGTTTTTCTTTAATATATGAAAATCAACAAAAATTATTATTCTACATACATTTTATATAATATTATAAATTTCTATCGTTTAAGAAAACTCTGGATTTTTCATAAATTTGATTTAACATTGAATTCTATTTCTATGTCATTAATTTTTTTCAACGGTATCTTTGAGAAACATCGTAGATATCAAAATCCGATTATATTTTTAAGAATATTATCAAAGACTTGAAGTAAGAAAGAGAGAGAGCCAGAGAGAGAGAGAGAGAATGCTTTTGATCCTATTTATCTCTTAGGCTGGAGTAGGCGACACTGTGCGTTCAGTCCGTAAAGGGAATTAATACTCGTGGCAAAAGCGAATACTAACTCATACTTGGAGTCTCTCCTTTGAGCGTGGATAATCGGAAGAGGACGGCTTTGGAGTCTCTCTACGATCTAGCTACAAAATTATACCTATAATGTTGTGCTCCACTGTATGCTTTAAGATGACAGTATGGGAATGACGAATGGTATATGTGTGTATGTGTGTGTGTGTTACATGAGATAGATAGATAGATAGATAGATAGATAGATAGATAGAAAGAGAGAGAGAGAGAGGCGTATATAGGTGTTACTGGAGAAATACCTCGACAGCTCGAGCGCAATTAGTACCAAGGACTAGTATAATTCACGTTTTACATTTCTATACATGAAAAAGGAAATCTTCAGAGTAGAACGAAGATGATATCTTTCTACGCTAATATCATTCAAAGTATAATCAATGATACTTTTTGAAATTCTTTTTTCTTTTCTTTTTGTTTTTGTTTTTTTTTTTTTTTCTTTTTCCATTGACAAAATCAGTAACAAATTGTAACGATATATGGATCAAAGAAATAAAGTAGATGAAATTGCAAATCATTTTTGTAAAATCCTTTTTCAAGTTCGATAATATTTCCTTCCTTTTTGTTTTTTTTTTTTTTTTTTTTTTATATATAGTTATTATATTCTCCATTTTGAAATAATTCTTTCGAATGGTAATTTACATTTAAATATCCTGTATACTTTCTAAATATTCAATTTTCGTTAATGTAAAGAATAAGATCCTCCTCCGTAGATACATTTGCATCTGTCGTATCGCAAGAACGTTTGTTCGAGAACGCGTGGGAATTTCTGTGAAAGCAACCAACCGTGTCTGTGTATATTTTTTTGTTCTCTTTGAAAGGACAAAGAAACGAGGACCTTTCGATCCTCTCTCTCTCTCTCTCTCTCTCTCGTTTCTTTTCTTTTTTAGTCATCTGCTCTTTGGAGTCGTTGCAAAAGTATGAAAATAATTTGCATAGGCGCATTTACGAGGATACCTCGAGAGATGGAAAAAAATTTTTTTTGCTAGAAAGAGAGAGAGAGAGAGAGAGAGAGAGTAGGGCAAAGGTTGATGGAAGAAGATGATACGAGCAGAGGTCGTCGACGGTAGTTCGTTAATACATTCGAAAGTACAGTCCGTTGGTAGTATTACCATAATTGTGGTAGTCCTCTTCGCTATTCATGTAGAGAATCACCATTCTTAATGACAATTTTCATAATTTTCGAGCGCGTTTCCAAATCGCCGCAATTGTATGCAGATTTTCATTAGGGAATTGTCCTCCGTGCACGGAATATAACGGGAAGGCGTCGGAAGCTTTTAAATACTCCTCCTTGTATTCAGGACGCGCTGTTAACGATTATAGCGCCCTTTTGCATCTTCACCGAAGAACCGTCTCGAAAAGACTCTTACGATGTTGAGAGCGCATTTCGAGAATGGTCCATTATATCTTGGGAAGCTTAGCTCAGAAAAATATAAGAGGGAAAGCTGAAGAATCAGAGAGAAAGAGAGATAGAGATAGGTAGATAGATAGAGAAGGACATATTTCCGCGATTTCACAAACGACCGATATCATCTTCGCGTGTTTCAACAAACGGCACAACTAAACGTTAATGTTTCACCGAGCGTACTTTCTCTATTAGAACGTTTAACGTTTCGAGAAAGAAATAGGAGTTATACGAATTTGTCCTTTTTTACGAATATATTTAACAAGTAATTTAAAAATAAAACCCCATCCGAATACCGATCGATACACTCGATAAATTATAATTTATCTTTCAATAAGATTTATATGTTAAACAATTAAATTTGAAATGTCGATATAATCGATATAAAAGTCACCGTAGTATCGTTTAAAGAATGATATCCGTCAAGAGGAAACGATCTTTAAATCTTTTCGATAATCCCGTTCGTCCCCGATGGTCGTTAGTCAAATTTAAAGTTTTATTTGTAAAAGAGAGAGAGAGAGAGAGAGAGCGCGCGATAGAGAGAAAGAGAACGTGAACCTCGACGAAACGGCTCATCGCCCGTAAGGTATTACTTTCTAATCCCGAGGTTCGAAACTTCGGTTTTAACGCCATCGTATCTCTCTTTCTTACTCTCTTCTCACTCTCTCTCACTCTCTCTCTCTCTCTCTCTCTCTCTCTCTCTTTAGTTGTTTAATCGAGCACCGTCCAAGCTTTATAAGAATAAAAGGAAGATCGTCCAAAGACATGGTTGAGCCAGGAAAAAAAAGAAAAGCGAGTAGTAGTTCAACGAAAGGAAAAAGAAGGTTTCACGAATGACTCGATTAAAGTTATGAAAAAGTTTACGATCGATGTCCGAACGGTATAGCTCTAGTTACGTCGAACAGAAAAGATAGGAAAAGGATGAAAGAATAAAAAACTCGAAAACAAAGACCGATAAATCGTTTTTCAAACGATATAATTATTCATTGATCTCGTTTGATTATCAATCAGATGATAAAGCTGATTCTTATCATATCTTCTATCCTATCTCTTTTACTTTCTTCTCTTTTCTTTTCTTCCTCATTTTGTTTCTTCTTCTTTATTAAAAATACAACAATTATTATATCCGAATCAAATGGAAAACTGAAACGTCCAACGAGTTATAAGTGATTACGATTTATTGAGCGTTTTCGTTATTATTATATACTTTTTTTTTTTCTCTAATTTTCCTCTTGAAGTTCTTCAAACTTTCGTAGATCTTTAATGAACTACGCTTGAAACTCGTCGACGTATAAAAACGAGATGGAAAACATCTTTTAGCGAGTAAAAGACAATGGAAATAATGGTAGAGATTTCCGAAGTTACCCTCTTCTCGCGAGTTTATCTTTCGTTATATATATATATGGGTGTCTGTAAGATAGAATATAATATCGATTTAATTTAAATCCCATTAAAGTGAGTTATAATAATCTTTATCCTTTGTTATAACTCTCGTTTGTCTTTAACAGTACGGTGACAAATTTTAATGTCTTTCATTTTCAAATATAATAACAGAAGGAGATCGTTAGAACTATTATCGAATAAGAATAATTTTCGAAACTCGAAAATATCCGAGTGGTTTGTTTCCTCGAAATGGCAAGCCATACTCGTATTTCTTTTTCCTTTTTATTCTTTTCTTCCTTCTTCTCTTTCTTTTTCTTCTTTTTTGCTTTCCTTCGTCGCATATCTTCTTCTTGATCGCCTTTTTCCGATGGAGAAATACTTTTACGATCGTTACGATCGTGAGCATAAATTACGGGGTGCAGGTCTTGCGATTGACGTTTGCACAATGGATCGCATAAGATAGGGAGAGAGAGAGAGAGACATGAAAGGGATCGGGAAAAGCTCAATTTGAAATGAATGTCGTAACCATCGTTTATTTCGACGAATAACGATGAAAAGTTAAGATTACGTTTTCAGGAGACAAACTCATTTCGTTGATCGCAACCTTCCTCCCCCTCCTTTTTTCTTAAATCTCTACTACATTTCTATCGAGTTTCGTGTAAATGAGCAAGATAGTTCTTTCGTAGGACGTAGAAGCAATTTTTTTCTCCGCGTTTCCTCTCGGCTAATACGAAAAGAATTCATTAAAGAATTCGAACCCGGGTAGATCGTTAATTAGAGACGTTTCACGTGATCGCCGAATTACGAGCGTGTAACGAGCGTAATCGCCGTTCGTAAATTAAAGCTACGGCGTTTAAGGTATTACCGTGTGGCACGGAACGTTAATCATCGAATTCCCGTAACGATTATTTATCGAACGTATTTACGCGATACGTTTTATACGTTAAAATAACAAACGACCATCCGAAATAAATTCATTGAATTCTCGTTCAATTTTCAATACAAAGACAGAATGTATAGTAAAATATCTATGCGCGTGTGTGCATTTATGTGCATGTCTCTAGGTAATGTATAGGTGTAGGTTATGGGTATGTATAGGTGTGGATTTTCTCTTGAAGAAAAAAATAGTCGATAGAGAGTAAAATGAAATATATTTGAAAATTTCGCGGGAAATTCTGCATGGTCTTGCGTTAAAGATAATCCTCACGGCATCTTGGCCGATTTAGGGATGGTTTCGGGAAGGGAGAAGGGTGGGTTAGATATCCATCCATCTCCCGTGGCTAATTACCCGCTTAATCGAAAGCACCCTCCAGTGTCTGCCGCTGATCGGAGCTTCTCCACTCGACGAACCGAAAAACGATCGTTTTATCTCCCTCCTCCTCCTCTCTCTCTCTCTCTCTCTCTCTTTTTCTCTCCCTTTCTCTTTTACTCTTAACTACGTTGCGTGACGATAGTCGCCGCTCCAGTTTCTAGTCTCTACTTTTCCATCCTGCCTTCAGTTTAAATAAGATAGAAACGAAAGGAATTTGATAGGCCATCGTTTTTCCTGCTGAAGTAAGATCGATAATTTAAAATCTATTCCTATCTATCCATCTATCTATCTATCTATCTATCCATCTCTCTCTTTCTCTCATAAAGCGACATCGCAAACGTCGTCGTCGTCGTCGTCGTCGTGCAAGGTAAAACGTTTCTCGTAGATTCTCCAAAAGAAAAGAATACCATCTATCTCTAGTGAAATTTGATAAGTACGTTCGGACTAATTTTAAAAGAAACGATTTCGTTGAATATCGAAGAATATTGATCGTAGGTAAAGTATATACAGATTTACTTTCGATTTAATCTATATCATCCTGTCTCGTTGGCAATGAACGGCCCGATCCTTTTACCCGGAACGAGCTTTCGTTCTCTGCCGCGAAAGAGAGAGAGAGAGAGAGAGAGAGAGAGAGAGAGGGAGAGGGAGAGGGAGAGGGATTCCTCCTTTCAGGAAGACGAACGTACGACGATAACAACGCGACCGAGCGGGATTTAGTTGACGGGCTAGATACAGAGTGCTTCCAATCACCAGGGATTTTTTCAGAGTTTCTAGGACCACCTCCACGTAAATCTTGATAATCCTTTTCCTCTATTTAAATGGCGTTCCTCGAAAGCGCTATGAAATGATAATCCGTTCAGTATTTTTCTTTCTTTCTTTTTTGATAAGGTTTTTATCCCGATACCGATTTAATAGCAAGCAAAAATCGAACCACGAGAGAATTTTGTACTGTCTATATCCTCAATTCATTGAAGAAATCAAAATAGCTCACGCTATTTAAATTTTTACGAATTTAAAGATCGAGAAAGAGTAAATGGAATTTTGGTATTCGTACATATCGCGCGCGCGTACTCGCATACCACCTAAATGCATAAGGACACATTTTGAAACATCTCTTAACACGAGTTCTCATTCATTCTGTATATGTGTGTGTATGTGTAATATATATATAATATATATATATATATTACTCTATATCTCTATTCCTCTCTTCACCAATTTTTTTTTCCTTTTTATTCTTTTCCATTATAAAATACGACGAAGTTTGCACTCAGCATTTTTACCTTATACGAAATCGAGAAAGAATCTCTTCGTTGGAAAATTTATACACATTTTCTGTCCTCAGATATTTCTCTGGGGTACGTTCATATTCCTACCATACATTTTCAAATAGTTAAGTATTATAATAATAATAATAATAATAATAATAATAAATACCCGCTTTCACTATTGCTACTATTATTATTATTATTATTATCTAATAATTTCCTTTTTAAGATATGATATCACTAGATTAAAATAGAACACGTTCTATATAAAACTATCGTATAGAAAAAAATGTAAAGGATAAAGAGCAATAGTATCAATTATTTGATATTAAGAGAGAAACCATTGCTATGATCCGATTTGATTCCCACGATGTGCTCAAAATCTGCTTGAATTTCATGACACAACGAGAGAGAGAGAGAATGAGAGAAACCCGGTAGAGTTAACGAAGACTTTTTTCCGCATTGGTTTAATCGCTATGATGATATCGCCGGTCGATATCGTAGGACCATTCGACTCATCTCGACGGATTATCGCATTCGTATGGCGATCATACCAAATTCGTAAACGAGCATTGAGCTAATGGGCCGTGTTCGGACGAGTCCGTGTAAGCGGATACGCGTTGAAATGGCTCGCTCGCATGACCGTCCGGATGGATGCGCGCGGATGCGTCCGACACATAGAACGGATAGCGCGTATCGGATGACGTCATTATCCGCGAGCTAGCTTATCAATCGAACAAGAATTCTCTCCTTCCGTTGACGACTATGTCGTTGTTCTGTTTATTTTCATCTCAAAGAAAGGAAAGATTACTCGGAATAGGATGAGATAAAGTGCGAAAGGAATATTCAGGAAGATGTTTTTGGTGTTTTAAAAAATTTTTTCTTTTATATATATATATATATATATATATATATATAAACTTGATAATAGAAAACGGCTTAAGCCCGTTGAATGATTTTAATGCGTTTGGAAGAAAAATTGACGAAGTCTATGCAATTGAATTTCATTCCCGACAAAAGCGTGCCTGGTATCGAATAAAATGTGTAATAATGATTTTTAACTTATAATTACAACGTCACATTATTATTATTATTATTATTATTATTGTTTAAATCGGACATGATAAAAATTACATTTGTTCGCTGTCGATTAACAGTACAACGTTGAATGTTATTTAATCGCATAGGAGTCGATGGAAAAACGGAATTGTGTACGAGACCGTGGAAAATTTGATTGAAAAAAAGAGGAATAAAAAAAAAAAGAAAAAAAGAAAGAAAGAAACCAAAAAAAAAAAAAGAAACAGAGAGAGAAAAGCGAAACGTCGTGGTTGTCAAGCGTCATTATTGTTTCTGACTTGTACGCAACGCGTAAATACACACGTACGTACGTTTGAAATACATTGATACGTTAAAGCGAACGTTCGAATCTATCGATCGCGATGTCACGTCGATTCGTCGTAAAACGTGCGAAAATTCGGAACGTCGAAGCGACATTTATCGTTGGCCAGTGCGTAACTCGCGCATGCAAGCATATTCGGTCTCCTATATGACGTCGCTTTTATATATCCTGTGATGGTAGGATGGTTCTGGCTTGAGCATTATCCTTCTCTCTCATTCTCTTTCTCTCTCTCTCTCTCTCGCTCTCTCATTCTCTCATTCTCATTCTAGCTGTCTCCTTCTTTCTCTATCTATCTACGGTCATGCGGCACGAAGGGTCGAGCACAACAGTTTGAAATGAATTGCCCGCAGCGAAATAATAAGCCAATTCGCGCGTGCATACAACGAGCTTATATGTACGTGATACGCGCGAGCCGGAATAATAAATTCGATGGCCGAAAATTACAGTGGATAATTCCCTTTATGCAAATGCACGTCAGCTCTTTTAACGTGTCGCCATCTCTCTCTCGCTCTCTCTCCCTCTTTCTTTCTATCCTTTTCTCTCTAAATACAAAAACACGTGTCCATTCATTGGGACGCCGACAGTAATTTTTCGCTTGTGTTTATCCCCCCCCCTCCTCCTCCTCCTCCTCCTTCTTCACCCTTCCTCCGATCCATTTTCTCCCTTTCTTCGACTCATTTTGTTTTACGATGCACCGGCAGTCATCATGCACTTTTAGTAGTAACCGAAATTAAGTGGAAAAACGATCGTTCGGAATATTAGTCGCTTTGTTACCGAATGACAACGAATACTCGCGAGGTGTGCCATTTTACGAACGATTCCTATGAATATCCCGTTGTAGATTCACTGCGTCGTTATTGAAAATATTAAATTAGATTGAAAGAGAAAGGGAGGGAGAGAGAGAGAGAAAAAGAGAGAAAGCACAATGGTTACCAGATAATCTAGACGATACAATTCTATTTCGATCTATCGATCCTCTTTATCCCTCTTTCCATTTTTCTTTTTATCTCCTCCTTTACTTTCGTAATCAGCAATAAATTCCTATTATTGAAAAAAATTTTTTTACCTTTTTCAATAATAAATATGAATAGATAAAAAAGAAAAGAAGGATTAATGATAAAATAATAAATCATTATAATCTCTCAACAGCAAAAAGGACATATTAACGATTTTAACGCGTACGATAGCGACTATTTCGATACAAAGCCTCTATTGTCATTGTTAAAGCCACCAGCCGGATACAATGCACAAGCTAAATTACCTCCTTTATTAGTTACTATAATGTATTCGAACGATAAATAAATGGTAGAACGTAGCTGGTTCAGGAAAACGAGGCTATTCATTATCTCAAATATAATTTTCATTCTTTTTCCATTGCTTTCTTTTTTCCTTCTTTGTCTTTCCTTTTTGTTTCTTTTTTTTTTTTTTTTTTTTTTTCTTCAAATTTTCATTTCGTTTATCTTCACGTTAACATTCTCGCACGATCTTTTATAACGTCGAGTTTATCCCATTGAAATTTAATCGGTTAGCTGTGAAACTAATCGACGGTACAGATATATCTTATTTAATTCCTTTCTTAAATCTCTCTTTTCATTCTTTTTACGTAGATCGGTTTCGCCTGTTCCGAGTTTAATACTCGTTTCAGTTTCGCGTGAATAAAACCATAAGTTTCTTTGCACTAACGACACTACGATTTTCATGAGATTCTTGCTGACGCAAAGTCGTTAAAGCTATAAGATATATTCCTTCTCTTTTTCTCTCTCTCACTCTCTCTCTCTCTTTCTCTTTTTTTTTTTTTTTTAACATTCTTTCTCTCTACCTTTTTTTTGACATTCTCTCTTTTTGTTTTTTTTTTTCACGAGCGTAATTATTTTCCTTTTCAGTTATACCTTTTACGACGTACCAACGGATGTGCGGAGTTTAATTTATTGTTCGATGCACGTAAGGAAAAGGACAATTCGTAACGTCGTGTAATAATTTGTTTTCCACTATCTCATTCGTTGTCCTTAGTAGATTACCGCCACCAACGAGTGGTTCTTTCGTTAAAAAAAAAAAAAAAAAAAAAAAAAAAAAAAAAGAAAAAAGAAAAATGAAAAAAAAAATGAAAAAAAAATTTGAAAACAAAAGAAAAAAAAGCTTGTTTCGGCATTAACCGAATGAGAAACTGCAGTAATACGTCTCACATGACATGTGAGGGTACTCGTGGCTCGCGTGCATTGGCACAATAAAACAGCTTTGCGCCATGACGAAACGTTTTTCTACTACGACGACGTTCTCTTCCTGCCAACGATAATATCCTACCTATGGATAATAACCCTTTTATAGTCTATACTTACATAATATGTAAGTTTAGAAATCCAAAGATGGTTGTCTTTTAATATTCGGCAATCACCATCTCTTATGAAACTTTTACACGAAAGATATTAAGAAATTGCATTGAAGAAACTTCTTCTTTTGTTTTAAATTTTAAATTTACAAATTGTATTAATTATTACGAATAATTAATACAATTTCTTCTTTTTTTTTTTTTTTTTCTAAATCTAATAAATAGCTTCGATTTATTTAACAATTGAATTTATTTTACAATGGAGATCATTATTTGTAATCGTTATCAATTTCGAGCAATAATAGATATTAATTTTTAATACTCGTTTATTTAAAGAACGTTCAGACTTTCTACTTTGTTCCCGTTGAAAGAAAAAAAAGAAGAAGAAGAAGAAAGACGAAGAAAAAAACAAGGACAAAAAAAAAACAAAAAAATATACAGATTTAAGATCGTTTTGTTGAACGAACATGTATCGGGCGTTTTAAGTTTGCCGTTTTTCGAAATTCAACAGCGCGAGTTTACGAGTTTCACGAACGCCGTTTCTATGGTGGTGTAAAGGTTTCCGCTTGTCCGACGCATTTGTCTCTTCGTAAAACGTGGATAGTCTCTCCCTCTCTCTCTCTCTCTCTCTCTCTCCTCTCATACAGAGGCTCGGAACGGAGTTGAAGGTGGATAAAGATAAGAGAGAGAGAGAGAAATACATACAAGATAGAAAGAGGGGGAGGAGGGAGATAGAAACAACCCAAACTCTGGACAATGCTAGTTCTCTCTTCGTACACGCTCGGCCACGAATTGGATCTACATTATTGCCCACAACGACGGGCTTTTCGTTTCCGCTTTGTAACGCGCGCGTTTCCAAGGCCGTTATGAACGGTCGAATGAAAATGGGATGTTGAGCTTTTATTGTGAAAATCTCAGTGTATCTCTTTCCCTATCTCTTTCTTTCTCTCTCTTTCTCTCTCTCTCTTTCTTCCTTCCTTTTTCATTCTTTCTTTCTTTCTTTCTTTCATTTGTTTTGTTATAAGATCTCCTTTGCGCTTGCAAACTTTTTCTGTCGCGCTCGAAGTATTTGCGAGAAAAATTGGCAAATCGTTTGGAACAATTGTACGAAATATTCGACTCTTTATTTTTCATTTATTTTTCTCTTTTCTATTTTTCTTTTTTTTTTTCCTTTTCATTAATAATTCATAAAGTTCGAATTGCAGATTATATCTTTCAAAAAGTCGATTATATCTTCTTTTTCTTTTCTCTTTTTTTCTCTCTTTTTTTTCTGTTTTATGTGTGTGTGTGTGTGTTTTTTTTTTTTTAATGTAAAATAAGATTCTTTATACTTTTTCTTATAAGTTCGTCGTCTTATAGCTAAAAAAAAAAAATTCACGTCTCGACGATTCTAAATGCGTATCGTTACTTTTATTAATGAACGTTTACGTAATTATTAGAAACTTATAATCAGATTTCTACTTGGTTTTTGTTTCTATTCTGGATATCGGTATATTTTATCGTTTCTTTAGAAGGGTCAACGAACCGGATGAATATTATAAGCCATCGTGATATATATATATATATATATATATATATATATATGCCTGGTAATCAAAGTCCTTTTACGAACGTACTCGAGTCTCGTTTGCTTTAAAATATATACGTAGATATAGACAGATACATATATATATATATATATATATATATATATATATACATGTATGAGTGTGTATGTATTTTTGACAGCGATTTATATCTCGCGGCTACTTTGCTTTACACGGAACGCGGAAGATGATTGATCACGCGCATTAATGAATTCGCGATTACGCCAATTTCAGGTGTGAGAGTCTGCTGAAGTACGTACGTGTGCGCTCAGCTGTTTTGTGAAAATGGCCATTATTATTGGACGTGAGGAAGATCCATGACAAAAATTGTCAAGTTTAAAAATTTCACATTATCCTTTAGAAAGTTTATTAAATTTCGAATCTGATCACGAACAATAAAATTCGTCATTTTTTTTTTGGATGAAAAAGAAGTTTTTACGTTTCAATCTCGACTTCTCCATGTCATTCGATGTAGGTATGTAATTTCTTTTTTTTTTATCTTTTTTTTTTTTCCCTAAAAAATCTAATATTTTTGTATATCGTAAGATCTTGTACTTTTCTAATTTTCCGAGATATTTCGAGCGTACTAAAGGAAGTTATTACATCGCGAGAGAGAGAGAGAGAGAGAGAGAGAGAGAGAGAGAGAGAGAGAGAGAAAAGAAGAAGGAAGTCAACCGTCTTGTTTTTGAACTCGCGTAATTGCATCAAACCAAAAGAACAACCAGAGATAGGTAAGTTAAGCGCGACGACAATTTTGAAAGCTTCTTCTACTACTATTACTACTACTTCTTCTTGTTCTTCTTCTTCTTCTTCTTTCTATTCTTCTTCTTCTTCTTCTTCTTCTTCTTCTTCTTCTTCTTCTTCTTCTTCTTCTTCCTCATCATCACCGCGAACTTGGCCGCGTAAGAAAATTACGTTTACTCCGTGGCGTAAAGTGTCCGTCGAAAAGTGAGTTCTTCTTTCTATAAGAAATACTAGTACAGTTATCGCGTTTTCTTAGGCGCCATTTCCAGCGCGTGTTTGTCGTTTATCCGTTGAAAATAATTCCCTACAAGCTCGACGTTATTCCCTTAATTCATTTCGAAAAACAAAGTACATTTATCATTCTATCATTTAACTTTGTTTTAATCCTTTCCTCGAGCTTATAGACTGTTCAATTCCGTGCGATATATAAATTAAGTATTTCCTTCTTTCTTTCTTTCTTTCTTTTTTTTTTTTTTTTTTCGTTGAAGAAATCAAATTATTTTTCACGTTCCTCCCATGAAGCTTCGCAATCGATATCGTACGATTGACGATCGATTTTTCTCACTTTCGAAGAAAATCATATTACTTTTTTTTTCTCTCCTTCTCCTCCTTCTTCTCCTTCTTCTCCTTCTGGAAGAACAAGAAAAAGAAGAAAATAAACTGCGGTCACATTCAGAACGTATCGCAGAGTATTATCGCGTTTTGCTCCGTTTTAAACGGGCGCATTACCGCGGTGATATTCGAGAAGTTTGCGGTGAAGTTTACTGTTCATAGGAGTTGAAACGTAGTAGTAACGAGAAGGAGGAGAACGTTTGCGATTACGAATGGAAGGGTGGGAGGGAGGTAGGAGGACGAGGAGAAGGAGGCTTTAGAAGAGGGAGAGGAAAGAAAAAGACACCAGCCCGAAGGAGAAGTCTGCGATAAATCGTACACAGTCTGTGGACTCAGTGCACAGCTTTACGTTACTAGCCAGCTTGTCGCGTTCTTGTTACAAGGAAGGGTTTCTATCTATCCCTTGTGGTCGGTTCTACTTCCAATTCCAACCATCAGCGATGCTAAATCTTCCCTCGACCAACGAACGAATGACTTTTACGACGCCTTTTATCCTCTAAATCGTCGATATCTTAACGTCTAACTTTTTCTCAAATGTTCTTTTATTTTTATACCCTTTTTCTTTTCTTTTCTTTCTACTTCTCGTTTGTTTTTGTTTGTTTTTATCTACAAATTATATCGCTAATTCCTTTTTTTCTTTCCCCCTGTAATCATTCGATCATTAAAAAAAACAAAAAAAAGAAAAAAGAAAAAAAATGTGTATGTAAACATTGGACAGATTCTCTTATTATTTATAGTAACATAGTAAAATATTTTCCACGTATTTGATGATAATTTTTTTTTTATAGATAGCATACTTTTTTATATATCTATACATATATATATATATATATATATATATATTCATATCTCACTTTATTTCAACTCAAACAAAAGCTACGATAGGAAATCGTTGAGCGATCCCAAAAAGGGGTAAAAGTTGTATTCACGAGCTATACCGGGTGATACAATTGCTCTCTATATATCGGCAATGTATTTCATGATATTGCTCGTGAATAGTGTTCTGCCTTCTTCAATGGGGTCGCTTTTATAGTAGAGAAAATATCGAGCTCGTTTCAATATCGTCCGTGGGTTAGCCCTTTTCCGATCATTCAAGTACGTGGAATATTTTCAATGTCGTCATAATTTACGATAACTATGTATATCTTGTCATTTTCTTATCCCTTTGTCTTTTGTAAAGGAAGGAAGAAAAATCGAAACTGATGGATAATATAATCCGATACAATTTGATCGTTACAATGAAATATTTTATATAGGGATAGAATTAGGTATAAAAGGACGATAAATTGGAAATAAATGCGAGTAAAATGAAAACAATCTTTTATATATATATATCAGTGTGTGTGTATATTTATGTACATATCCTACAATAATAATCTTGTATTAAACGTAACGTGAAGAGGACACGTTAGTTATACATAACTACGCGTTTACGTTTAGTAAATAAATAGAAAATATCGATCAATGTATTTATATTGATGTTCGTATGTGAAGGTCGATGAGTATATATAAAAGGTTATTACTCGTACGTATACCATTAAGAACTTCGAGGAAGGTTGATCAGTCGTATTACGATCGTCTTAGGAATAACATTTAAGAGAGAACGAGATCGTTTTATTTTCTACTTATCTAAGACGAATCGTTTTTCCTTTACATTTCATCTCGTTGATGGTTGCTTTTACTAACGACGTAGTTTATTCTCAAGAATAAATCCTTCGGCATGTAATTACCTGTGAATCGACCATAACAAGAAGAACGAAACCTGTTGATTTTCTAACGATTCTTCGACTTCATCTTCGTTCATGTTCACGAACGGAATCGGTAAATATCATCTACTTTAAATAACTTTTTTAAATGAATTAAAACGAAAGAAAAATGAAATGAAAAGTTTGATTGCTTTTTTTAAAGAGATTTTTCATTGAACAATCTTCATTCTTCTTTTCTTTTCTTATCTTTTCTCTTTTCTCTCTTTATAAAAATACATTAAGAATAACATATATTCTAATAACTAACATAATCAGATTATTGTGTTTTATAATACTTCCTTATATTTCATCAGGTTAATAACAGATTTATATTATTTCGTCAATCAAAATTAATGCGTATCATCCCTGAGACGCGTATCCCTGTTCATTATAAAATTACACGTTCCCTTGTCTAATTTATATACAATTTACATAGATAGTTCAGTTATGAATTAACATAACGAGTAATACTTAAATTTATATCGAATACAATAGGATGAATGAATTCAATATTTTTTCTATACTTGCTCAATATCGTCATATAATATATTTTATATGAAAAAATGATATTTAAAAATATAAATATAGAAACGTAAGACGGGATTATAAAAATGAAATAACATGAGATGAGTATGTAGGTTATATTATCGAAAATTTTATTGAACTACAATATATAGGTAAAATATATATATCATAATATTACATAATATCGAAGATATTTCCTCGAATTATTTCGAAGATATTATTTGCGATATACAATGTATGTATGTATATCTATGTATGTATTATGTGTATTACATCAATCGAAGACTTTATTAGATCCATCGAAGACGCTTCTGTAACGTGTTCCGCCTTGTATATAATCGTTGGATGGTACCTGTCAACGGTTTAGCTTCGTCCCTTCGATTTCGAACTCGGCCGACATTCAGGTCACGTACGTACGTATGTAAAGGGATGGGTTGGGATAGGATAGAGGGTGGAGTGGGATGAGATGGGATGGATGTGTGAGCGGAGGAGAAGATCGGAGTAGGTAGGGGGTGGTTCGAGGAGATCGAGGCACATCCAGCCTCGTTATGCGGATGGGTTAGGTCGTACGTCGCTTCGTACATTCTGGCTATTATTTGCGAGATCGATAACGGTTACCTAGGGGTACCGCGTACATCGAACGCACGAAGAGAGAGAAATTACAATCGTGCGATGCATATCGCCTAAAGGTGCCAAAGATACGTGCGAGAAAGATAAAGATATGTGTATGTGTATATATGTATATATATATATATATATATATATATAGAGAAGGAGAGAGAGAGAGATATTGAGTAATATTACATTGGATTCCAAGCACGACAATGTTCATTCTCTCTCTCTCTCTTTCTCTCAATTATTGTTGTATTATATATTGTAACATATCTCGCATGCTTGATCCGAAACTTCACGGACTAGCTAATTTATAGTGTACTCCTTTATATATTTGTGTATATATATATATATATATATATATATATATATATATATATATATATATATATATGTATATATATTATACGTCAAGATTCTCACATTTCTATATGTTCAGACATAAACTTAGGTAGCTTTCTGTTCATGCCAAAAGGTTCTATTTCGTAAGGTTTAATAATGTTTCCCCATCGAAAACTTCAAGTTATATTTTTGAAGTTTCAAGATAGAACGGAGAATGTAAACAATTTATAATCGAAAAATATCCGAGTAAATATTTTTCATCTATCATATATTTATTTAACCAATTCGAACTATTATATTTGTATTTATACAAAGTAATAGAAATTTATTACATTGGTAATTTGACGAGTCTTCTAATAGTCTATAATCTTAATTTATAAAGTTTATAAAGTTTTTCTTTTGCTCCATTCGTTATATACGTAGATTAAAATCGTGGTAAAAGTAACTTTTTTAAATGCATTATTTGTTGCTTTTTTAAATAGTTAAGATGATCGTTTTGATTCGTCTGTTGAAGCGAAAAAACGAACCTTAATAGGTACGTCGAACTTGTCGATATCTTCTCATGATGTTACTATATTCTATAAATATAAGTATATATAGGTAGTATACGTATATCGTATCCACCTCTATATACTATCTTTCGTCGATCTTCTTCTTTACTTCGGGTTGGAAAAGTCGTGATGTTTTTAGAACGACACACGGTAACGTCCAACGAAGATAAAGTTAGTTTTGAAGGTTTACAAGTATAATATAAACATCGATGTTGAACTTAATATTATACGTCGGAATTTGCCTGTAAGTGACTAAGCGTCTCACAGATGATCTTTCGAGCTTTTCGTTCGCGTTTATATGTCATGACAAGTTAGCATCGATATATCGATCGGAAAGTCTTTGAAAGGTAAAGAGAACTTTGTAAACTACTGACATCGAGGATCGACAGTTTAATGACGAGATATCGTTTAGAAGGTAAACGGATTTGTATATGTGTTTTGCTGATTCATCGATTTACGATAATCATATAAATGAGAAAATTTATAATTTCTTTTGTTGACATTTTATGCGGGACGAATATATGTGCGATATTTTATGAATTATAAAAATTAACAAAAAGATTTTATATCATACACGTTCCAAATTAAGCGTAACAGGACTTTTATAGAGCTACGACCTCAATATAATAAAGTGTGAATCTCGAAAAATAGACGTAGTAAGAAAGAAATGAAATATCACGAAGTCATTTATCTCGAATAATATCTTTACGAAGTAATATTTCATTATCTTTTTATTTTTACATTTCTTTTTAATTCAAAGACAATCGTATTATATTTCGTTCAAATTTCTATTTTTACTGTTTTAGTATCACTTCGTTTCGTCTTATATCTTTTTTTTTTCTTTTTATATCAAAAATTCGATTTAAATATTTTTTTAAAACGAATACATATTTTATATCAAATTTGTAATATGATTATTCTCTGAGATCGTCGAAATTCATTTCCATTATCCTTTGATAATTGAAAGTTACATATCATTTTAATATTATCTTACAATTGATATTTTCATGACAATGATATCACGTTAAATTCCATGTATCCATTATCAGATTCATGCCGTAATATTCTATTTTCTTCTCTCTGATTGCTCGAAGAATCGATTCAGATTATTATCCTTTCGATTTGCATCACCATCTTTATAATGACAGCGGCATATGTATCCGTTTCTCTTGGGAACGCAAGTGAAATCGTAGAATAATGTATGCAATTTAAACGAGCATTATTAACAAGGATTGAGAAAATACATTTTACGCTCGAAAGCGCGATTGTTTCGAACGTTACAATATCTGAGAATAATTGAATTCTCACATTATTATGCGAGAGCTATAAAATCTTTGAAAAAGGAAAAAAAAAAAAAAGAAACATAGTTTTTAACTTTTCGTCGTCCTTCTTTTTTTTCCGTGTAAACGATAACATTTAACAGTAGGCCTAGAATTTTTTTCTCCGCCCTATGTGTTTTACGCGAGATAATTTTTTACGTATTATTTATATTTTATCCAAAAAAGATAATTTCCTTTTCGTCCATGCAATATCTCCTATATTTAGAAATAGTAAAATATCGATACGATTAAATCCGAACGAAAATGTTATAAACGTCCTACACATGTAATAAAGAAAAATTTCATTCCACGAACACCACGCCTACACATACAAACACAACACTCACGTAGGCGTACATATTTTTTATAAGCTTGGAAAGATCAAGGAAATATCAGCTGTTCTAACTTTAATGCGTGTGTGTACGTATCCCTTAACGGGAGTTTGCTTTAAATCAATTTCCTTGGCAAACAGTATTTACGGAAGCGTGAAGGTAACTTCGTATTGGAATTAAGTGGATCGATAAACGACGAATAGTTTAAATTGGCTAATATATCGTCGCTTTTGTCGTTCTTATTATTATTATTATTATTATTATTATTATTATTATTATTATTATTATTATTATCATTAAAAAAAAGCGAAACGAAAAAGAAAAAGAAAACAAGTCATTTATAAACGTACGATTGCACATTTGATAGACAAATTGAATGAAATCATTCGTGTTATTCCTTTCAATTAAATAATTTCATTTAAGTTATCGCACGATTAACTATAATCGACGATAAAGTTTTTATACTGATATATGATCCAGCGCGTTCATCTATAGAAATCATCTATTACTCGGTCAAGTCAATCAGTATAGTAATTATGTTTACGAGACGCAACCCGACGAATGTAAACGCGGATAACTAAACGCGTAGAGATTCTCTCCGTAGCGATTGCAAGCAAATAGAGAAGCAACGAGGCTATGTAATGCAGTTTAATCAGGTTCAACCTCTGCGAATACTAGGGTTGATGGCTGTCGGTAAATTTCATTAACGTTTCTAGTACTCTTCGTTGAAGGCGTCGAATATTTGTGGTACGTTGTCTGGAAAGGAGGCCGATTTTGTTTTGTCTATCCCTTCTTTTAAGCGTGTTACTTTCGATCTACGATCATTCGAAAAACTATTCAAATGAATTTCTTTCACTGGAGGCAACCGGCCCGTTGAAACTCGTTAAGGACAGATGTGTACTCGTTAAGGACGTACGTGTTATATGTATATATTTTTTTTCTTTTTTATTTTCTTTCTTTTTTTCTTTTTTTGTTTTTTTGTTTTTTTTCCTTCTCCTCCTTCTCCTCCTCCTCCTCCTCCTGTCCCTTCCTACGCTCTCTTGGTCTCCACGAACTTTTTATCGAAGATCCGTACGACGTCGAATTCGAAAAGCGTTGTTTCCTATTTGTTCGATTGTGCGAAAGTAAATTTGACGGGTGTTGTCACTTTTCGATCAATCGAAGAAAATATATAAAATTCTCACCTCGAAATTTCTTTTTTCTTTTCAATCTTTTTGCGTGGAGATATATACGTGTATATATGTGTGTCTGTGTGTTGATAAACTTATATAAAAGAAGAAAATATATCTTTTTTATAATATAAGATAATTATGATAATTAATTAAAATAATTAATTTGTCAAAACAGACTTATTTAGAAGTGTAATATATATATATATATGGTGTGTATATATATATATATATATATATATATATACATATATACACACCATATATATATACACACATATTGAGTAAAGTTTATGATTGAAGACTGAAGAAAACCGGATATTAGGGAAGAGGAAGATTTGAATGGATTATAGCGAGGATTTATTGAAAGTAGATACACACGTCTACCTCTCTATCTATGTTGATATAACGTGTATGCGTATAGGTTAGGAAAATGGCATAATTTGCAGGCAGGCAGGTCGAACGTCCGTAAACGTGCAAACGTGCGAGCGGAACGTTGCTCGGTTGTCTCTTGTTTGGACGCGATCGAGCGAACGCGTCACCTCCTATTTCTCATCCTCCTCTTCATTCTCCTCATCGTTCGTCGGTCCAACAAAACGTACATATACACACACATATATATATATGTATATGCGTATATACATACCTACATATAAATACATATACATAAGCGCGTGCGTACTCGTTTGCGGAGGTCTACGCGCCCGCGTAAACCGCATTCGTCGATCGAACGCATCGATCGAACACGCACGCACGCACGCATAGCGAAGCTTTCTGACGGTCGACGTGTTCACCTTCCCGGAGATAACCGATTTCACAGCATTTCAGATTATTTGACGGGTAGCCCCGCATTACCGGCATCGAGATAATTGCACCTTCATTAATGAGCCCAAAACCAGCACGGCTGATCGGTGGTGTCCATTGGCCCGACGTATGGTGTCTACTATTACGATCCTACTAAAACGAAAATCGACACTAACGTTTATTTGTCGATCTTTTGATGCGTTGAAATACATTCAAATGTATTATATATCAGAGACACGTAAAAAGATCAAATGGGTTGCTTTTAAAAAAGATAGAAGAGAGAACGTTCAATTTAATGTATTAATATTCCTATTTAATTCATCGTCATTTCGTCGATTTTCAATCGATATATTTTTAGATATGTTCGAAATGTTGAAAATAATTTGTCGAATTTTTTTTCTTTTCCTTTCTCCTCTCTGTTTTTCTTTATTCTTGGTTCAAACAGTTCATCGTTAAAAATTAACAATTTCATTAAAATAATTTCTTTAATGGGGATTCGTGCGTAATACTCTACGAGCATAGAAATAACGTACTCGGATAGTTTTGTAATCGTGTAAAACGATCAGAATAAAATATCATTTACCATTCGAAGTGCTAATGAATTTTAATCCATTTAATATTCATTTTCGCACTTTAAAAGTCGGGAGACATTTTACCATTGAAAAAGGTAGATTCGTATGCGTACCACTTTGTAAATCGAAAAGCGATCAAAGATTTTTCAAATGAAGAACTTTTCGATGGTTCGACGATTCATTAATTTCTATTCTCTCTCTCTCTCTCTCTCTCTCTCTCTCTCTCTCTCTCTCTCTCTCTCTCTCTCTCTCGTTCGTTCTTTTCGATTAACGTCGAGCTCGTTGCGTTTTTTAATCTTTCGAAGCGATTCGCCGTTCGAGAAACGATATCTCTCGTCGATAAGTAACCTTCACAAAGTTAACGACTTTTTTAATCTTTTGTTTAATATTTTGTTTTACGTGATAGAGTATATTTTCTGTTAGTGCGCGATGGGATATCATCCGACACCGTGTAAAAGGAAGATTCGTTCTCTAATATTGCTACTTTCGATGTGTTTATCCGGTAGAAATAGAAGGTGTGCGAGTCCTGATATTTTTGTTTCCCTTTTCTCTCATCGTTCGTTGAAGTTATCGAGGTGAAAAATAAGGGAAACCGAACTCCGATCGGAAAAACTAAAGAGAGAGAGAGAGAGAGAAAGAGAACGTCCCGTAGTTATTCCAGAAGCTGATGAACGGCCGTCCAGCAACTACGTACCTATCTTGATATTGGTTGCTTCTCTTTCCTTTGCTTTTCTATCTCTTTTTCTCGTTCGATGTATTTCCATTGTTAGAGAGAACAGTAATTGGAACTAGTCCGAGACTGCCTTCGACGTTCGACCTGGCTAGGGAACTACTACTAGCTCTCTTAGTTTTTAATAAAAAAAAAAAAAAAAGGAGAAGACAGAAAGAAAGAAAGAAAGAAAGAAACAAATAATCTAAGCTCTTTCATCATTATTTACAATTTTTCATAAATTCGGGACTTTGGATATCGATTTGATTATGTTGCATTATCACATATCATCCCATCGAATTCATATTATTTATTTTGCATAAGTAAATTAATGACTACGTTCGCTTCGCTCATATAACAGTTTATGGGTTAGACATTGTAGGCGTGGTATCACATTGTAATTTAACGTTGAAATGTAATATATAAAATTTTGGTTAAATCGATTCGACCATTTCGATAATTTTTATTATTAAAAGGTTTCCAATAATACCGAAAGTCGTCTCGAAATTGAAGAGGTAATATCGATGAAATTTTTGATTTTATGATATAATAAATAAATTGTCCGTTTAATTCGTTTAAATTTACTTCGATTAATTTGTCCGGTCATAATTGTGAAAAATGGCACTTGGATAATTATATAAAACGATTATTACAATACTCAGATAGAAATGATTATATTATTCGTCCACATTTATAACGATTATTTATTAATGATATTTCTCTAATATACCTATATAAATATAATTTATTTACAGTGCTTTTATTTAATAATATTTCATTACAGATTTCTACATTCTGATAAATTCGTTAATATCTACGAATTCAAATTGATTTTCTAACAATAATGTTAGATTCATTGGATGATTTTAATTGTTTATTTATAAGCGATATCTATATAAAATTTATCTATAATTTTGTCTCGA
The DNA here is from genome assembly GCF_910589235.1 of Vespa crabro. Classification (NCBI taxonomy): domain Eukaryota; kingdom Metazoa; phylum Arthropoda; class Insecta; order Hymenoptera; family Vespidae; genus Vespa; species Vespa crabro. The sequence goes on along the minus strand of NC_060978.1, from coordinate 2,774,790 downwards.
TCAAAGAAGAGGCATGTGTGTGGGTCTGTACTGTTTGCATGTATGTGTGTGTGTATGTGTGTGTGTCTTCGTGAAAACCCGACGGCGCCGGAAAAGCGGCGAACAAACTTTTCGACACGTCGGATTGGCTTTACGCTCGACGCGGAAAGGCGTCGCGACGCGGATATTGTTTTCGTTCTCGCGCCTCTATCTCTCGTACTATCACTCCTAGTGCACCTTTCGTGCATTTTCTTTTTTTCCTTTACCGTTTCTCCTTCCGCCACTTCTTTATCCTGATCGTACGAACATGCACTACCGATCTTTTTTTTTTTTTTTCTTTCGGTGAAACGAGACTGTCGGAAGTTATCTTCGAGAGAAATAAAAACTCGACGTCATTCTTATTTCATGAAATTCTTTTCTTCTTATTTTGTTATTTCTTTTATTCATATTTTTTTTCTTCTTCTTTTTTTTTTTTTTTTTTTTTTTTTTATTAAAACCATCGCACTACTCTTTTATTTAATTCTCGTCGAACATAGTTATAATATCTCTTTATATTTATATCAAGATATGGATATTTTTTATCAAAGATTTTTATTGAAAAGTAGTAGATCTTTCGGGGGAAGAAAAAAAAAAGAACTGTAACTAGTACAATTGATTTATTGTAATAATAAACAGAAAACGTTTGTTGGCCGAGCCAACTAAATTGATCGCATAGGACGAAATCTGTGACGTGAAAAAAAAAAAAATGGGGAAAAAGAAAAAGGGAAAAAAAAATGGCAAATATTTTTCTAAACACGTTTCACGTTTTGCGTGTGCATATTGGAGAAATATTTTTATCAAGCGACGTTTACAGCGACCGTGTGAAAAAAAAGAAGGTTCTCGCGAACGTTTCGTTATGCTCTCGCATATACGAATAAAAATCTTTTCTACATTTCTCTTCTGTTTCTTTCGGACAAAGGGGAAAGCGAGATGAAAAATGAAAAGATAAAAGGGTAGAGGAAAAAAGTTTACTTCTTTCGAACGCGAGGGAAAATAAAGGTATTACATCGAGAAGCAAGACGCAAGAGATTGCTTCCCGATGCTACTTCCCGGAGAAAGTGGATTTGCGAGAAACGACGAGGAGTGGAGTGTGCGTATCGTTGAGAAGATAAGAGAATCCTTTGGATACTTTGAAGCACTTTGAATTCGCAGTCGGAGGTAGTTACCATGGTAACGTGAGTGGCATGAAGTGTTAAGGGAGGAGCGCTTGGTTCGAAAAAAAAAAAAAAAAAGAAGAAATGGAAAAGTGATTAAAGCCATAGAGAGAGAGATAGATAGATAGATAGAGACAGAGAGAAAATAGGACAAGCGAACGAGACGAGAAACTATTAGAAATTTAAAAAAGAAAAGAGAAAAAAAAAAATATATATATATATAAGAGAGAAAGAAAATGTCAAAAAAGAAAGTGAAAAAGAAAAAAAAAATATAAAAAAAAAAGAAAGAAAGAAAGAAAGAACCAGATCCCTCTAGGATGGAGTCGCAGTTTATCGTTTCTTCGAGCCACTTTTAAACTCGCCTATCAAACTTCAATTTGTACGACGTGAGTCGCGATAAACTTCTTGCCAAGTTACATCTCGGCAATGCTTCATCCGCGTCGAGAATTTTAACCGCGTTTAAATTTATTTCCATGAGCGAGGATATACACCCACCTTCCATATCAATTTGTTGCTTCTTAAATATTTAATTTTTTTTTTTTTTCACTTGTCATGATTCCGAATGAGTAGAGTCCATTTTTTCGAGCTCGAATTGTGCGTCCCTTTTTTTTTCCTTTTTTCCTTTTTTCCTTTTTTTTTCTTTCTTTTTTTCTTTTTTCTCTTTTTTTTTTTTTTTCTTCGCATAGATTTTGAATGTAATCACAAAAGAAAGAACGAGATCTGCGCTTTTCATTTCAATGAGAATTCTGTTACTCTTATCTTTTTTACGTATCATCACGTATAACCATTCTTCCCATATTTTTCCTATTGGATTCATATGTTTGTAATCTTTCGATTAGTAGTAATAAAAGAAAAAAAAAAGTAGAGCGAAAGAGATAAAAATAAAGATAAAAGAAAGAAAAGGATTGGAACAAATAAAAGGAATTTTACATTTGTCAGATCGAAGTTCATAAAATACTTTGAATCATTTTCGTACGCAGGTAATATAACTTTTTCATCATTTTCTCTATCTAATATTCTTTTCAATTTACTTTTCGAACGTCGAATTTTGTTTACAATAGGATTCTTCGATATATCGAGAGAACGAACGTGGACGATTCGAGTGAAAATATTTGCTTCCTTTGAAAGAGATTGGTGAAATCGATCACTTCTTGTTTCTAAAAGCAACAGTTTTGAATTAATTTTTAATCAATTGCAATCCGTTCGACTGGAAAAAGTATCGCATAGCAATATTTCTTTCATCGGCCTTACGGACAGTCTCGCGAAGGTCGTGGCAGATAAATTTTCATTCCTGCATATTCGATGTATTGGTACTACTGTATATAGATAGGTACATATCTACAATGTAACGAAACACGAGATATGAGATACGATATACGAGAGAGAAAGAGAGATAGAGAGACAGAGAGAGAGAGAGAGAGAGAAACAGGTCGTGCTAATCAGCGATACGAGCGATAAAATCTACATAGGTTTAAATTGAGATCGGAGAAAGAGGGCAACGATGGTGATACACGTACACGATTTTCCCCTGGTAACAAATCCAGCTTGTTGTGATTATTTTATTTTATTTTATTTTTTTATTTTTTTTTTTATTTTTTTTTCTACACTCCACAGTCAATCTCCGATTTCACAATGGCATTTAATATGACTCAAAGGGATTTTGTTGAAAGAAAAAAAAAAAAAAAAAAAGAAAAAAGGATAGTCAATCATTAATACAAGAGAATTTTACAAACGAGACATCCAATTACAGAGTTATAATTTATTCGTGGATTTCGTTTTGGAATAATTAAAAATTTTTAATAATCTGATAGAGAGAAGAATACGTGTAAAATTTTCTTTCTCGTTGATATTTTTTTTCTTTTTTTGTTTTGTCTGATATTCATCAGAATTATTAAAAATCCTTTTGCGTGGATAGATATTTTAGAGAAGGAGAGAGAGAGAAAGAGATTGTGATGAAAGTTCGTAGAAAATTCGAAGGAAATCACAGATCGGCAGTTTTAGAAAAGTTTTCCGCCGAAATCTCGGAAAGATAACTGAAAGAGAACGAAAGACTTTTTGTTGTAAACTTTTCCAAAAAAAAAAAAAAAAAAAAAAAAAGAAAAGAAAGAAAGAAAAAAAAAGAAGAGAAAAAGGAAAAGTAAAAAAAAAGAAAAGAAGAAAAGGAAAAGAAAAAAAGTGGTAAATGATTGTTTGGAACTTTTAGACGCTCTGGGCACGATGTGTAGGAGGTACGGAAAAAGATCCTTTCTGGATGGCATACCAAGACTTCGAGAATGGAGTATTGTCCTTCCCTTATTTTCTGTCTCTCTCTCTCTCTCTCTCTCTCTCTCTCTTCATCCAAGCTCTCTATATCCTAGCTAGCTCTTGTTGGATAAGAAACCATACGCCCGGATACTCTTTTCGGACCGGTAACAAAGTTCCCGAGAGTACGGTAGTACATAGTTCCTTTTTCCTACGGCAATGAAAAACAAAAGGAGTGTACGACCACGAGCATGGTGGAAAAAAAACGAAGGAAGAGAGAGAGAGAGAGAGAGAGAGAATGGGGGTTGGGTGGACTTTCTATATCGTTGCTATCGCTTTGTCGCGTGCCGTATTTCCTTCCTCTTCTTTTATTTTTTTCCTGTCCTCTCTTTACTACTCTATATCCTTTGGTACAATAAAGACAAGAGTGATCAAGAGAGAGAGAGAGAGAGAGAGAGAGACAGATAGAATTTTACAAATGAACAAAACAAAGAAGATCTGCTAACGTTACCGAGGATTGTTCTAAAACTGGAAACGCAGCCGCGAGCGTTTTTAATAAAATTTATAGCAACGCGTTAATATCAACGCATTATTGTCTACCATTAAGTTACGTATATTTGGTATATTTGTAAAAAGTGCTAGCGTATATACAAACGGAGAGGACAAACACAGGCGTACATATCCAGATGCAATGTATATATGCGCGTATATATAAGTATATATTAGCTGAGTCAGCCAGTCATCGTTTTCAGTTCGTCGTCGTCGTCGTCGTCTTCGCCATTATGTCATTTAATAGAGACCCATTGATTCGAGAAGAAATAAACGCGTTGCTGCGCTACGATTCCCTCTTTCTCTCCCATTTTCTTACTAATACAAATACAAGATGCGATCAAGCAGAGAGAGAGAGAGAGAGAGAGAGAGAGAGAGAGAGAGAGAGAGAGAGAGAGAGAGAGAGAGAGAGAGAGAGAGAGAGAGAGAGAGAGAGAGAGAGAGAGAGAGAGAGAGAGAGAGAGAAAATGCTGCTCCTGGAAAACCTCTGGATATTCATGGGACATTTTCTGTTGGATTTTCTTCTTATAGCTCGACGCGTTTCAACGGCACTCAGCTACCGTTAGCCGAGAACAAAATCCAATGGCACTCGCGCATGTATGACGGCTCGACGATGAAGGGTAGAGAAAAGGGAGTGAGTGAGAAGGGTAGTCGTATCGAGAACGAATGTATAAAAGCATTGCGTGTAGAGACGGAAACGTATGCATGCACGGACGACGGCCGTTATACGAGGCGAGAAAATATAATCGAGACGTTTCTCTTCGGTGAGAGCTTCTTCTCTCTCTCTCTCTCTTTCTTTCTCTTCCTCTTTCTCTTTCTCTTTCTCTTTCTCTTTCTGTTTCCGCGGCTTTTGTTTCTCTTTCTCTCTTTCTCTGCCTCTGTCGGAGTCCGTAGAGAAAAGAAAAGTCGATATCCGACGAGCAGTCGTCGAGTTTAGATATGTCTTCGGTATTGCAGTTAAAGTATGTGTGCTTCTTGCTGCACAACACGTCTCCGGTGTGTTTGTGGTCTATGCGTTTACACAGTCTGAAGCAATAGCAATGCATATATTTTTTCTTGTTCATTTTTTTCTCTCCTTTCTTTTCTTTTCTTTTTTGTTTGTTTGCTTGAAACTTCATACAAGTCCTTGACATATGTATATATATTTTTTTACCTCGACTCGAGTGTAAAAAAAAAAAAAAAGAAAAAAGAAAGAAAAGATTGAAGAAATAATAAGGAAGATTTTTGATGGTAAATAAGCAAAAAATCAATTATAAGTTTGTTTATTAATTGTATTATTTTTAATTCGGAAAATGTCAGAGAATACAATTTTTACGAAATATTTTCAATTCAGTCTACAAAATCGAGTGCCAAACCTCTATCGTTATATTCAATATCGATCGACGTCATAATTTCGTAACTTTTCGTTTTCGTTATCGGTTTTACATCATTGTTTACGTAACGATTCTCCGAAGGGGGATGAAATTTTCGCTTGGTCACCGAATTGAAACTTCGAACAAGTTCATAAAATGCGGATTTTGAGGATCTCGTTTTTACGATCCTCGGCGTGGCACGTCGCAACGAAGAGACCCAACGGTTGAAAAGCCGCATACGGAATTTCATTAATTCCATTACTTATTCATTGGATGTACTTTTTTAGAAATTAATTCCAAAGAATTTCACGCTCAGGCGAACATTTGAAATGCAAATACGTTTTACCGGACATACTACACATATACAGGCACGAATCGAGGCTTTCGCATTTTCAAATATATTTTCTTCATGAACGAATGTTGCATCTATTTTTTTTTCTCCTTCGTTTTCTTCTTTTCCTTGTACTCTTTTATTTCGAAGGATGTCAGTTTTTTATGACATTTTAAAAAATGTCAATGGCACATTATTCATCAAAATCCATCCTACCAAGCGAAAAGAATTTCATACGTTAAAATTTACTTGTAAACGTTAAAATTGCTTTATATGTCTCGAAAGAAAAGAAAAGAAAAAAAAAAAAAAAGAAGAGAAAAAGAAGCAAAACGATTGTACTTTACGTTTTTTTTTCCTCCAAGATTTTTCATATATCTGATATAAATCGACTATAAAAATTATCTATATACTATATATTAATTCGAAAGTAAATGGAATGATGAAGATGAAAAAAAAAAAAAGAGCGTTTCGTTATACGTTACTTTATCTAGAATTTGATGATAGAGAGGGTTCTCTCAGTGAATCGAGCCTCCTCTCTTCGTTGTTCAGGTAAAGTTGGTTGGACTGACAGAATAATGGCGTCGACGGAAGCGAGCGTGGATCGTAAGAAGGATCGGATGTCGAGCAAGGCGACGGAAATTCGAAGAAAAGAAGAACTTCGTTATCCACAGAATAGCTCGGAGAACGTCTGGCTTTTCCTCTTTCTATCTATCTATCTATCTATCTATCTATCTATCTATCTCTCCCTCTCTCATTCTCTTTCTTTCTTTCTTTCCCTTTCTTTGTCTTTTTCTCTATCCGCTTCTTCACGAAGCTACGAACAATTCTCCAAAGAATTTACGATAGCTGCACTTGGTCTGACTGGTCGACTTGCTCTCACGATCGACAGGGAAAGGACGACCTCGAGCAATTTCACGAAAGTCTTGACGTTTAACGTCGATCTCTCGCCATTTTCCTTCCCATTCTTTTTATCTTTCTTACCTACTTTTTCTTCACCTTTCACATACATTAAGAATAACATTTAAAAATTAACGTAAAAAAATAAGAAACTCCTACCAAAGAAAAACGAATACCCAAGAAATATTTTACATTTTCTTCTTTTTCTTTACATTTTACATTTTCATATTTTCAATGATACCGCGAGCTCATTAATTTTCAATAAATCAAGAAATTAATTTAACAACGTTACGTTACGAGTATATATATTCTATCACATTCGTTTATTTATAAGAAACTTATATATATATATATATTTTTTTTTTGTTTTTCTAATTTATATATATTAAGTGATGAAAGTTTGTCCATTTTCTCGATATAAATTAATTTCAACATAATTAACAAGAAGACTATGAGAATGAATGAAAAATCAATATGATAGAATTTAATTCCATTAATTTCATTAAATACATTTTCCACGCGTTCTTTCCTATCTCTGTGTTTTAATTTGTACATATACTCTTTACGTTGTATTAGAATAATTTGAAAAAGAAAAAGAAAAATTTCGTGATTTTCTCTGTGAAGAAAATTCATTATCATACATTTATTGAGCGAGATCTTACGAACTTTTCATAATATTCGTGATACATTAATGACCGAGTAGGTTTCATTAAAAAAAAAAAAAAAAAACAAAAAAACAAAAAAACAAAACAAAAAAAGAAAAAATCGACCAGTAAATCGAATTTCTCCGTTCCAAACTTTTCCTCTGTTTAATTTCTTCGTATTACTTAGGATGAAAGGAACGGGATCGTAATCGCTTTCTCAGAGACGACAGGTCTTACGATCTTTTTTCCGGCTTGCACCACCTTCTCTTTCCCTCACCCCCTCCCTCTTCTCTATTTACTTCAGGAACGTAACAGGACTCTACGAAGAAGTAACGGTCTCTCTTGGTCTCGCAAACGTGAGTCGTTCGAAACCGTAAGCGGACGCGCGCACAGTTTCACTTTCTACGGTTGGACATTTTTATTCGCGTATGCAGGCCGCACGCACGCAGAGAAAGTACTTATTCGAGAGCTCGGTGTATTAGACGTTCGCTCGTAAAAGACTATAGAATAGTTCTCTTATAGAAAGACGATTCGCTCGATAATATCGTTCCGTTTGCGATCTATCGAACGGAACGGACCTCGCTTTTTTATTTATTTATTTATTTATTTTTTTTTATCACGCTCCGATCACCCTCAATTTTATCATAATTCTTAACAGGAGGAGATATCATAACGTGGAAAGTTATTATTGATCTTTTTAAATTGCTAAATAAAACAAGGAATTTCTTTTAAAAAAATATATGTATATATATATTTTTTTTTCTTTCTTTTTTTTTTTTTTTTTTTTTTTTTTTTTATGTCCACTTTTACACATTTCTCATAAAACGATATTTTAATCTTCCGTAACCCAATTTTACTTTTGCATTGTTGGAAAAAAAAATGTTACAGATATAATGCAAAACTTGTAGTATAACTTATACTTAACAAACATTAAACCTTTGGGATTTATTTTAAATTAGTTCCCTTTTTTTTCGGACAGGGAGAAGAGAGGATGAGAGGAAAAAAATTATAGAGGGATACGTATACGAATGCATGACACCTATAAAGTCATATGACGTTGTAAACGATTAATCTATTGACTTTTCATAATGTATAGACGGGGAAATATGCAGCGTGTTATTTATTTATTCTTATTTCTTTTTTTTCTATATCGTTTCGTGATCGTTCCAACGAAATATTTCTATCATCTACAAAGAATGTGTCTTTTACCAGAGACGTTTATTTGAATGTCGCAAGATTGAAAGAAAGTATATAGTTGCACGGTGGTAGCTGTCAGTGATCGAGATAAACGATAAATCAGGCAGCTCGCATCACTATCTTCGATTGAGGCGTGAAATGAATGCCTTCGTAAAAATATTTTCCAATGGCATCACCGAGCGAGAAAAAAAAAACTTTCGACGCGTCGCGTTCGACGTAAAACAGGTAATACTCGGCGAGAGATTTCTTTTTTGTCTCCTTTTTTCTTTTCTTCCTTTATTTCTATTTTTTTTTCTTTTTTATTTTTTTTCTTTTTTTTTTTTTTTTTCACGACATTCTTTCTTTACGTCCACCGAAGCAGGAGGGACACGAATTTTATCCCAGCGTAAAGGAAGCTTTTCTCGGCTCGTTGTAGATATTTTTTGTCGAGCTTTTTTATACGAGACTCCGTGCGAAACGAAGTGGGATGGATTTGCCGCTTCGCGTGTACATACAACGCATCGTCGGACACGCTGAATTTAACAGCCAAAATTGGCCGTCCTCGCGAAGCCAATAAAAAAAAAAAAAAAAAAAAAAAAAAGAAAAAAAAGAAGAAAAAAGGGGAAAAAAAATAGTTAACCGCGATGCCTCGCGCTAATTGATTTTTCTGTTTGAACGCGTGTTTCTAGCGGCTTTTACGAAGCGAATTTTAGTTGCCATAATACTATAGTATTATATATCTATAGATATGAAATACCTATTATCTACCTATCCAACGTTTCTAGAGGAAAGAACTAGATATGTTTTTATTAAACCATAGAAAAGATGTTGCATATATATATATATATATATATATATATATATATATATCGAATGAATGAGGGAGAATATGTGTGTGTATGTGTATATATATATATTTTTTTAGAAATGAAAGTAAAAAGTTGTCGACGTTAAAAATTGGTGGTAATTCCCTCGTAATTCTATTACGTAGTAGCAGTTGTTGTGTTATGTATATATTGTAGAAAAGAGTGAAAAAATATGAGAGTGAGGAGAGAGGGTGGGAGGGAGGGAGGAGAGTGTGTTTCCATTACAAAGGCATCTACCGTCTCGCGATGCGTGACAATCGCTGGTGTTTCCTACATTTTTATTTCAACTCGCGCGACGTTTCAACGAAATTAATGACCCATCTCTCTCTCTCTCTCTCTCTCTCTCTCTCTCTTTCTCTCTCTCTCTCTCAATCTCAATCTCAATCTCTCTCTTTCTCTCCTTTCGTTTGCACGCTCATAGGGTCATTAATTTTCTTCTAGCGGAGCTAAGGCGAAATAAAAGCTCGGTGATACCGGATAGCAATTAAAAGAGAAGCCGCCATATTCCACTCCCACCCTCTTGCTTTTCATCCCCTCTCTTTTATCCATTCCATCTCTCTCTCTCTCTCTCTCTCTTCATCGTTCTTCTTCTTCTTCTTCTTCTTCTTCTACTTCTTTTTCTTCTTCTTCTTCTTCTTCTTCTTTTGCTGCTTCCGTCCATTCTTTCTACTTTTTTTTTTGCACTGTTTATACGCGAACCTTTCATTATCTTCCCGAGAACTACGGGTTTTGAGAAAAGATCCGTAAAACAATTTGTTTTCTTCTAAAACGTATTACCTACGAGCGTAACGTGATAGGTGGACAGAACCACTCACTTCACATACACACACACACATACACACACAAAACATATTCCTTTTAAAGTATTCATAAAAGAATTTTTTTTTCTTCAACGATCCATTCATTCGATATTTATTACGTGAATTTTGCAATATATTTCCTTATTTTACAAATCGTTATTACATTATACATTCCTCCTCTCCCCTTCCCTAATCTTTTCTCGTCCTTTTACATACTATATTTATCTATATCTAGTCATACGATCGCAATGTCGTATCGGGATTTATCATCGTGATACCAATGGCAGTGCACTTATCGTTATCGTTTGGTTTCGGCTTGACTCACAAATCGCCGTATGAGTCGCGTTCGATCCTACGGCAGATGGCACTATCCGTTTTAGAGTCTATAAAAGGGACCTTTAAAGTAACGAGAATGGTAAGCATCGATCTTCGGTATGAGCAATATCCGCCATATTATTCGGAAGTATTGGCGATTCTTAAAAATTTTTCGGTACGAATAAGTTTTTATAGCATATGTGGTATAAGACGACTATCGGAAATAAGGAGGCGAACGAATTTTCACCGAATTATCGATCTTCTTTCCTCTCTCTTTCCTCCCCCTTCTCTCTCTCTCCTTTTTTCTCCCTCTCCTTAGATATGAGTCACAATTTCGTTATCATTTTCACGAATTACGAGCGACTATTTTATTTCCGTTGTTCAGATCCTATCGACGAATTTGTTTTCTAAAATGATTGTATCACCATAACAGGATCCGAAAGAAAATCGATTTATATCGGGATATTCAATCAGGATATCAAAATTATTTCTCATTGGATTAGATGTCTCGTAATTAATTTAATTTCACATTAAGTCGAAAATCCATCGAGAATCGTCGTGAGACATTTTTGATATTATCAATATCCAAGGAATTATTAGATATTTGATTTTTCATCAAAATGTCGATAAATATTTATTATGTATACGATATATGTATAATAATATAACTATGGAAGAAAATAGGTTGATTAGTTTATCATGCACAAGTATATATACATATATATATATATATATATATATATATATATATATATATATATATATATTCGAGTTCATATATCCCATAAAAGCTTTTCTCAAAGTTCTCGCCTTCGTACGTGCAAAGTCATCGTTTTATTTCATCGATGACAGCTTCTCTTATCTTTTGTTTGGTCAATCGAGTACCCTTTTCCAGTCTATCGTGAGCGCGTGACACTTGATTCTTTGAGAAAGATAAAATTTTCCGCTTTTTCTAATCTCCTTTTTTCTCTCTCTCTCTCTCTCTCTATCTATCTATCTATCTATCTATTTATCTATCTATACGTATATACATATCTCTCTCTCTCTTTTTCTATCCTTTCTGGGCTAGAGAGCCGAGTTAGTACAAGAACAATGGACACTTTTATCAGAGATGTTTTCTCTTTCATCTTCTCAGTGGCAGCCTTCATCTAGCTCACGTCAATATCTTGGACACAGGAATATAGGTTCTATTTTCGCATATTCACGCCTCGAAGTTGTACGTTAGAGATATCATTTGATCACATCGAGAATATCGTAAATGCATTTTTGAAAACAAATATTAAATCATTTTTTAAGCTTCTCATATTGTATGCATATATATATATATATATGATTTTCATCATACAATGCATTGATAATCATATATATATATATATATATGATTTTTATTTCTCTTTGTCACGTTTATTCACAAAGATAAAAATATTCAAAAGGAAATTCATGCCAGAACAATAATTGATTGAATAATTGATAAAGAAATATTTCATGGCAATTTCGTTAATTCGATTTATTACGTTTGTCATTTTCATCTTTTATTTTTTTTCATTCATTTTTTTCTTTTTTTCTTTTTTTTTTTTTTTTTTTTGGGACACGCTTAATCATCAATTTTATTTTAGCTCTCAGTATCCTCAATGTTATTTTAATTTCTTCTCGGAAATAAACTTCCTCTTTTCTCTTTATTATATTATATTATATATATATATATATATATACACATATTTCTTTTATTTTTTTTTTTAATTTTTCATTTTGTCATAATTATTGTACAATCATTAATTTTACTTGCACTCTCAACGTCCTTCATATTATATTATTTTCTTCTTGGAATCAAACCTTTTATTTCTCCTTTCTCCTCTTCATATGTTCATCAGCCGATAGAATATCCTATCTCTTTCGATCTTTGTCGTTTATTCTTTCTTTCTTATTTTTTTGATTTTTTTTTTGTTTTTTTTTTCTTTTTGGTTGCCACGATTATCTATCTGCACAATCATTAATTTTATTTTCACTCTCTGTATCCTTAGGTTTATATTATTTTCTCCTTGGAAAATAAATTTATTTTCTCCTTTCTCTTCTTTCGATAAGGTGTATTCGACGTTTAGACATTCTCAATAATAATAATATTTTATCTCTTTCTTTTTTTCTTACTTTTTTCTTTTTCTTTTCTGTATCTTCAATTTTTCTTTCCCTCTACGTCGTATGTACCTTATAATTAACTTTATTTTTATTATTTTTCTCGATTACCATCGATTTATGAACATCATCTCGATCCAGTTGCTTCCAAAATTCCATTAATCTCGGAGCACTTTAATTGCTTCCATTCTCTACGTTCACGCGAGCGGTCGGTTTGTATCGTGCTATATTTCACGCTTTCATAAACGTCTAACGTCTTTGTTGCTGGATATGGATCTTGAATATTTTCGTATCTCGTTACTGTACCTAGTGCATAGGTATAGATACATCAAGTAATTTTATCGATCCTATCTCCCTCATGATTTCTGTGTTAGTATATGTAAATAGTAGATATTGTAGCTTGTCCGGCATTGATAACAACGAAATAAAATAATAGTTATTAATTTAGTACGAATAATTAAATAATTGGAATTATTTAATTATCCTCGAATAATTTAATTATCGCGCCAACCATATTTATCGCCTATTCTCTCATTAAATCAAGTTTTGAAATATTTTATTGTACGTAAAACAATATTTCAAAAGATTTAAATGGAACTGAAATTTTGAGTGCTTTCGTATGATGTAATGAAAAAATAAAAAAAAATAAAAAAACAAAAATATAAAAAAAATACATCCTATCGAATGATAAGCAATAAAATGGAGAGTGAGTCATTCTTTTTTTTTTTCCTTTTTTTTTTTTTTTTTTTTTTTTAGATGGAGTGGGAGGAAAGTCATCGTCGTGATCGAGTACGCGAAGTATTCTCGATACACTATGTGTGTATCGTGATATAGAACTCGTGTGTTCAATGCGTTTATTTTTACACCCTTTTAACATTGATCGATGTTACGTTCTCAATCGACGTTATACCTAACTACCTATCTACCTACTTGCCTGCTTGCTGCCTGCCTGCCTGCCTGCCTGCCTGCCTGCCTGCCTATATATATTGTGATTCAATTTTCCAGGCTTAACAACATTTCACGATTCGGTAATATTTGACAAGTTAAATCGAAGGATGTGGCTCGATCGTCAGAGTTTTTCCATCGAATTCTATTCGTAAGAAGAAGGTCATGCTCTCTCGCGTTCGATATTTTTTCATTGGTTCTAGCTACTTCTCAAGAGAGTGGTGGTCACGTGCGATTCCGTTGAATCAACACGATGAAGGAAGACGAAGGAGGTAAAAGGAACGACGCACATACCTATCTCTTGTTGGTAAAGGTACGCCGATCAAATTATTTCGTGCAGTCGATCGAGTTTTCTCAGAGCGAAGCGAAGAAGAAGAAGAAAAAGAAGAAGAAAAAGAAGAAGAAGAAGAAGAAGAAGAAGAAGTGGTCGACTACACATCTTATACGGTGTGATGGCTTTTCAAAGCCGACAATTCGAATTAGTCTTCGATAGAAATTCACGCGGGAATGGTTAACGTAAAGAATAAGAACGTGACATTGGAAAACTCGAAAGAGTTTAGAGATGAATAATTTTTTCTTTTTTATTATTTTGATTTTTTTTTTTTGGTTTTTTTTTTTTTTAATTTCTCGTTATTCTGTACATACAACGATCGTTTTTTCTTTTTTTATATATATCCTTCTGTATTCGAACGTGTTTTCCTTTTTTTTTCTTTTTTTTTATTTTTTTATTTTTTTTTTTTTCATTAGGTTTTGTGTTAGAAATAACGAGTTCTTCTCTAATACCGTAGGAAGCTTTTCAGAGAAGGATGCAAAGCATGGTTTTTTTCTTTTTAATTTTCTTTCTTTCTTTTTTCTTTTTTTTTTTTTTTTTTGTTCGTTTGTTTTTCGTCTCCCACAGAATATTTGTGACAACGCAGAACGCGAACGAACAATATGAAGAAGAACGTGCAGGATCTTTTAAGCAAGGAACCGAGAAAAATAAGTGATAGCAGGGACGAATAAGTGAATGATTAACTGCATTGAATTCGTAATGCTTTGTTTTTTAAGTCCCATTGTGTTCCGGCGGTTATTACAAAAGGCAATTTGCGACTGTTGTAAAAATCTTTCCCGAAGACGGCAATAGCGTGCGGTTAGTAATTTAAAAACGAAACGCCATACCTTCGCAATGAGTTACAATAGGATTTCAGTGATAAAGGGGAAACTAATTTTCCAGTTCGTTTTCTCCCTATTTAACCTCGCTCGTTTTGTTACTTATCGTTTTGTTGATCGAGCTAGTGAATGTGATAGACGAAACGTTTGAAAATTTTTCGAAATTTGCGCAATCCCTTTGGCTCTGTCTGCGTTTAACAAAAAATTATTCGTGCTTTTTTCTCCCTTTTTTTTTTTCCCCATATATATATATATATATATATATATATATATATATATATATATATACTAGCATGAACTAATAATTGCGAGGCAAGAGAAATTATTATTTTCTCTTTCTCTTTTTTATTTTTGAATTCCTTTTATGTTTTTTTTTCTTTTTATATCGTAATTATCAATTAGATTTGAAATAGAAAAGCTAAAGATGGAGTAACGAGTGGGTGGTAGGGAGTAAAAAACAACACAGAACGTGAGAGAGAGAGAGAGAGAGAGAGATAGAGAAAGAGATTCTTTTATCGGAAATTTCACGTCTCGACGATTAAAATAAAAATTTCATTTCTGATTATGTACGCGATGCTTTCTTCTTTAAGTGGCGTATTATATCATCAAATCGTCGGAACGTTTCTCGCGCGTGAAACGAAAAAGAGGCCAAACACGGAAAATCCCTCTCGTTATTTTTCTTAAACCTTGCAGTATTGCAGCGTAATCCTATTCTACGGTCCTTAGTTCTCTCTTTCTCTCTCTCTCTCTCTCACTCATTCTCCCCTCTCGTCTCGTTTCTTTCATCGTCGTCTTATTATTTTTCTTTGCCATTAAACTACCGTGTAATCGTACTCAGTAATGAGAGAACCTTACGTGCAGGTCTCTCGCGGTCGTGTAGAAACGTAACGCGTCGCATTTTCCATCTTCTCTCTTACTCTCTTTCTCTCTCTCTCTCTCTCTAAATATATATATATATATATATATATATATATATATATATATATATAAAACATTTATTTCGCCTTTCGTCTTTCTCCGAAGGAAACATTCTAACATGATGATACACTTGTGTGTATCATCATATATGTATATATATATATATATATATATATATATATATATATATATTATATACATATACTTACGTAAACTCGATGTCATCAACGAAAGCATACGAGAAAGTGTAGAAAACGTCGGCCGAGAAAAGAGCCGACGAAGAGGCGGAATTAAATTGAAATTTACTAATGATGATAGGGTGGGCTTTGCCTGTAATTAACATAGCTCATGCTTGCTGCTTCGTCGAGCGAGAAAGAGAGTGAGTGTGTGTGAAGGAGAGAGCCAGAGAGAGAGAGAGAGAGAGAGAGAGAGAAAGAGAAGAAAATAGACGGAAAGTTTTGTTAGCGTGGTTTCAACCCCATCGCCAACGCCAGCGAATGAATTTATGCACCGAAAACAACGGCTCGTACACCACCAATTAAAACGTAAAAAGGTAAAAAGAAAGATAGAAAAGAGAAGAACGGAGAGAAAAAGTGTTCCGCGCATAGCATAATTTTTGTCATTCTCTCTTTCTCTCTCCTGCTATATCAAATATTTTAACTTTAAAGCGATTTTTATCGCATAATATTTAAAATCATTTGTTAAAAAATCGACCCATCGAATATGTATATATTTATTATATGATAGGTATGTACTGGGCGATAACGTGATGCTACAAAAGTTAACGAGATGTGCAATTCTTTTTTTTTTTTTATATTTTGTTTTGTCCGTTTCGATTTTTCTGTTCATAACACACAGATCGATTTTATCCGAAAATGATAAAGCGATTGACAGTTTTAAACAAGGACAGATGCAGACGTATTTATATCGAAGTTTCCTGTGTCATCAGATTTATGGAATATATGTAATTTCACTGGTTCGCATTGCAAAGTTCCTATTGGTTCGTTGACATAGACCATGCCAAAGAGTATCTCGATATAGCTTGAATGCCCTTTTTTGACGTGACATATAAAAGGGGTGTATATATATATATATGTGTGTATGCATGTTCGCGCGCGCGTGTATGTATGTGTGTCCGCGTACGTACGTTTATGCAAAAGGGGAAACTATTTGCGAGATTTAACAGACAGAGCTAAAAGGAGATTAAGAGATAGGAAGAAGAATATGGATGAGTGGAATAGAGATCATCGGGCATTTTGTGCGGAGCCATTACGTACGCGCATAACGAGGCTCTTCCACAAAATCTGCAATCGCGAACGGATTCGCGTGTGTTTACCGTGTACCCTCGGATCTGTTGCCGTTTCTACCACCGCCATCACAACCACTACCGCTACCATCACCATCACTACCACTATTTCTGCTGCAACGGCCATTAAAGCCACTGTTAGGGCGGGTGAGGAGAACTGGGAAAGGGCTGACGTTCGACGGTTTCGATTTTACCCTCGTAAATCATTGAAATTTCTCTCTTTTCCTCCTCTCTTAACCTGTAAAAGTCCATTTTGGATTTTATACTCTTATATTAATGAAAAGAACAAACAGAGGATCATTTAAAAATGTATAAATATTATTCGCGATCGTGTTTCTGAAACGTATAAAAATTATTTTTAAACAATAATTAAAACATCAAATCAAATTCCATCCTCGTTACGTTTATACACGTAATTATTTTTATTCGAATTAATAATTACAAAGATACGTATACGTTAGTCATTGTAAACGTGAAAGATGAAAGAGGAAAACGGGGAAAAAGGGGATAGGATAAGATAGTTGATGAGACGACATTTCATTTGCGATCTAAGAATATTTTCTTGAACGAGGCAAGCCACTATACTGGTTGGAAAGTTAAACGAAAAAAATATAGTTTGCGCGGGCTGTAAGCAACGGCTTTCTCGTGTTGAAAATAAATCTCAAGGGGAGTACCGATATATAATACGCGGTGCAGTTTATAAAGTGGCAATCCCTGTGTGTGTGTGAGGGAGAGAGAGAGAGAGAGAGAGAGAGAGAGAGAGAGCCGAAGATAAATTCTGAAGGTGGAAGAACGAAGGAAGAGAAGGAGATGGAGAAGGTGGAGAGGCTAGCATGTTAGCCATTTTTATATTTCTTTTCTGAGAGTTTTTTTCTTTTTCTTTTTTATTTTTTCTTCTTTCTTTTTTTCTTTTTCTTTCTTTCTTTTTTCTTTCACTTTTTTTCTCATTACTCATCGTATGATAGTGGTTATTTTAGTCGAACTTAAATCGATCCAATTTTTTTTTCTCTCTTTCTTTTCTTTTCTTTCTTTTTTTTTCTTCTTTACTACTATATTCTGAATCAGGAATATTAAATAGTGTCGGACGGAAATGTGTGAACGATCTTTGACGCGGGCTTATAAACTACGCTTTTAATTCGGATCAAAGGGAAAGCACGAACGATTGTGAAGACTCGAATATCCGTCGAGAACTATTTGAAATGAGTTCGTGTAAAAATTAAAAGCGGTTTTCCCTTTGACCGAGAATCGTCTTTGATGCGATAATTTGATGGTTATTGGAAGATAGAATATTCGTTTCTCTCTCTTTATAATTAATTTTCAATTATAATAAATTACATTGATATTTTATACGATGCACGTGAATTGAAATGAATATTTTTCGATTGTTTTTATTATACCAAAAGGCAAAGAGAGAGAGAGAGAGAGAGATCTTATAATATTTATAGTTGCAATTTTAATTTGCAGAAAGTTCAGGGGAAGAAAGTAAAAACAAGAAAAGAAAGAATCGAAAGGATAGTTTTTTTCTTTCTTTTTTTTTTATTTATTTATTTATTAAATATAGATATTATTTTCAATCTTTCAACATTTTAGAGACTTCATAGAAATTGAAATCTCGGAGAGTCAGGCACGATTCTGTCGATAAATTTGTCTCGTAGGTGGAGATGCGAATAGAAATCAAATGGCGGATTGAGACGACATACAGGGAGTATAAGCGTGTGAGAACGAGAGAGAGAGAGAGAGAGAGAGAGAGAGAGAGAGAGAGAGAGAGAGAGAGAGAGAGAGAGAAATAGAGAGAAAACGCTTTGACTTCGACAGTAATTGCATCCACGCCCACGCATACGCGAGAAGAGCGAACAGCAAAAGCAGCGACGTTTCGGTACGCGATACAACTGGAAATTTCACTCTACTGTATATTGAACATCGATGATACAGTGGTACAAATACTTTTCAATCCTCTCTTATGATTCAAAAATGAAATTTATTATAATTAGCGAGCGGACAGACAACGAATTATTATAGATTCTATCATTTTCTTCATTGTTTTTCGTCTATAAACAAATTACATTCTTTTTTGTTTTTCTTTCGTCGAATGCACTTTCCTCTTTATTTATTTTATTATATATTCAATAAGATCGACGAACTCTTCAAACATCCATACATCATTAAGTTCATTAGTTTCATAGTTGTATCCAATTTTTTTTGTGCTTTTTTTTACTTTTTCTTTTTTTTCCCTTTTTTTTTTTTTTTTTTGTTTGCAACTCGAAGCTCTTACTACAAATATTTATTCCGAGCTTGTCCGAACGGAATTGTGAATGGAATTAGCGAATTTTCAATGCCTCGTGTGCGTTTAATGATACATACATATGTCTGTATCGTGTATAGATCACGCACGCACACACACACACACACACACACACATAAAATAGACAGACGTAAAGGCCGAGAGTGCGAGCGTTCGCGCGAATATATTGGAACTGTGGTATAGGCGTAGCTATCTGGTGGCATGCACTCGCATTTGAGCGATGGATACGGGTCTTGACATATTCGTGGCGGGACACGTACGAATTGTGTCTCGTTTCGCGATTTATGCGATCGCCGTGATCCAGAGGTGAAATTTCGGATATTACACGCAACGCGCAAGACGAACGTAAAGAATAAAGCCGGCGCCTTTACCATCGTCTAAACTTTTCCCTAATAGGTCAAAATATATATGGGCTCTTGTGCGATACACGATGTGAACTAAGAGCTTCCATTTTTTTTACATACGAACTTTCTTTCTTACCTTCAAATATTTTTTACGATATTCATAAAACATCTAGACAAGAGATCTAGACAAATAGATGTTATAATTTGTTTTTCATTCATTGGATACGTTATGATTAATTACGTTTCTTTGTTAATTCGTTTGTTTTTTCATTTCCCTTTTTCTTCTTCTTTTTTCTTTTTTTTTTTTTTTTTTTTTTTTTTTTGATTTCTTTCATTATAATAATAAGGTATATATAATATTATAATAAGAAGGTACATGTCGCAATTAACATTGCACAATGCCGTTCACCATCATTCACGAATATCCTATAATTCCATTTTTAATTTGAAATTAAAACAAAAGATTTGTTTTTATTGTTAAATGAACAGAGTTAAAATATATAATTTTTAAGGTAAATCCAAAATGTGTGTTTAATTCTCGAATTGGGAAGTATCTCGTTGTTCGGAAGTAACGCGTTGAAAATATTCGCTTTTCTCTCTATGCGCATTTCGTTAGACCGAATTATTCCTAGTGGTAAATTATACGTACTATCTCTATGGTTTCTTTGTTCGCAAATTATTATTTACGATTTATAAACCGTACGCGGTCCTTAATGAAAGAAAATGTTTAACGCTTGATCAATGTTTCAGCTTTTGTATTTTGTTTTTTATTTTTTGAATTTTCCTGTTTTATTTTTTCTTTTGTTTTTTTTTTTTCCTTTTTTCCCCTATATTTATTTATGTTTCGCACGTACGCAATTCGATGTATTATGTTTGCATAAAAAAAAAAAAAAAAAAAAAAAAAAAAGAAAAAACAAAGAAAACCATTATAGGTAACGACAGAAGTGCGCGTCACCGGTTTCGTTTTTGACCCGTTTGTGTGGCCCAAATAAAAGAAGAGCACGTGTTTCTCATGTTCTTCAAATAAACGCAGTGCGATGTTTCAACTAATAGAATACCGTTGGTTTTATTCTTCTTTTGTCATGTGCATACGCAATACAAAAGGAAAAAAAGAAAAAAAGAAAAGGGAAAAAAAAAGACAACAAAAAACAAGAAGAAAAAATAGGATTGTCCGTAAGTATGATAATTTGATGAGTATGGTATAACGAAATACCGGTTAACGATGCTTTTTGCTAAATTATTTGTAATACGTCGAGTTCCGGTATTTCATTTGGCAAAAGTTTTCATTTCGACCATAATGAGCCGCAAACAAACTCGGCAAAATCAAGTTGAAACGCGAACGTTATCGTGAACATCGTTCGTCATAGTCTACGTATATATGTATAATACGTGTATCTATGTATTTTAAATGTTTCTACGCTTTGGAGATGTCGAAGTTTACGTCTGCGATAGCGTACCGATCCCAACTGAAAGTATAATTTAATGTAATTAAGACGATAAATCATGTCGAGGGCAGTAAGAGAGAGAGAGAGAGAGAGAGAGAGAGAGAGAGAATGGTCAGTCCAGCGATAAATCGTACACGGTCAGACTGCTTATTTCGGCATGGTGCTGTAATTAACCGACAATGGACTAACTCGTGAACGTTTTGCATCGAACAAACCATTATTATAAGAACCTTTTTAATAACTGAGAGTTACTTAGATATTACTTTTGCCATTATATATGCGTTATATATTACATTACGTATATACGTAAATATCTAGGAATAAAATCTAAAAATATCTCCAACGAGATTAAAAAAAAAAAAAAAAGAAAAAAGAACAATATACCAGACAATCAAAAATAATCACTTTTTAATCGGATTTTCGTGAAAGTCATATTTCATTAAAATATTACATGTATTTAGTTTTTCTTTCTTTTCTTTTCTTTTCTTTTATTTTTCATTTATCAATATTACTCGTAGATTCGTCGTACGTTTATGTCGTACGTTTATATCGTACGTTTATACTTTTAATTGGAGAATATTTTTATTCGTACTAACTAAGAAGAAACATTTCGTAATATGCAAAATTTCTGCCTAAGTTAACTTCGATTTTAACTATAGTTCGTTTATACATACGTACATACGTAGATACATGCATATATACATACATATATATATATATACATAGATAGATATTTGAGAGTATAAATCACCGTACGGAAAGGAGGAAAAATTCGATGAGTAAATATAGAATCGTTATAAACGGACAACAAAGAACTCAATGGATAAATATTGTATTCCCCGTACGGTCGTAACGTATTCATTTTATTTTTACACCACCACCGGCTAGGCAACTTCCGCGGTGGAGAAGCTAAACGAGATAAATGTACGAGGATGTTTGGTGTATTTCCATTCTACGAGTTTGACTTTTTTCCCTTTCTATTTCCCTCTCACGTTCCACCCTCTCTCCACTCCTCCTCTCCTCCTCTCTTTCTCTCTCTCTCTCTCTCTCTCTCTCTCTCCCTTTTTCATGTTAACGTTGAGATGGTGGATGTGAAAGAGAAGGACGAAGTAGAACGAAGGTACATCTACCATGGCCTCCGGAGCCTCTTTATTTACACGCACCTGATTGTGCCAAATATTTGTCGGCGAAGACGAGACTCACTCTCACTCACCCTTTCTCTCTTTCTCTTTCTCTCTCTGCTTCTCCAACACATTCTACGATTGAACAGGAGTATTCCTTTTCTATTGAATATTTGCTAACCCGAACGGTTTGGCTTTCAATGGTGTGATGAATTCATTCGAGTAGTCAAGAACAATTAGGACTATAATAAGAATTAGTAAAAGGTATCTATGAGAAACGTACAATGGAAATTTTAATTATAGTTATACTTACAAATTTTTTCTTTTTCATATTTTCTTATAGTTATCCTAAACTGGATTGATCTTTTTAAACGAACGATTAACAAATTATTTGTTATGATCGAATGAATCTAATTCTAGTCTTTTTAAATAAATATTAGTAAAACATTATAAGGGTTTTAAAAGGAAAAAGAGAAAGAAAACAAAAAAAAAAACCAGTGATATTTTTCTTAACTTTGCTGTGTGTTCTCATTTGATTATCTTCGTGAAACGGCAAAAAGAGAGGAAAAGTCGCAGGTTAATTTGGCCCAGAGAATAATATTATGAGTTATTCGTTCGTCTAATTTATATGTATACATATATAATCTTGAATCAATTAGGGAGAATGTGAAAGAGGGTTGGAGAGTAATGCGGGATACCTTCATGATTTTTCAGGATTTCTTGTAACATATATGTATCTACCCGTTAAAATTTGCTACTCCTTCGAATAAATGATTCGCGAAACTCCTTCCCCCTTTTCACGAGGAAATCCATTCTACTATGTCCGTTACGTCGTTAATTTTCCTGAGAGAAGATCTTTTCCCTTGGCCTTTTTCATCCCTATATACATCTCGACCATTCTCGCTAACCCCCCGTTCATCTTCCCCGCCGTGTCTCTCTATTCCACACAATCCCTCTCCCGACCACGTTTTTATAGTTATCATCTCGAGTTATCGACTAAAAGCCTCGCAAAATATTGCTCTTCCATAGTCAATTTTCCATGTCATTTATTTGCTTACTATTTGCGAAGATAATACTACGCAGGGTTGCAAACGGGAAATTGGTGAATGAAGCCGACAATTTTCTCTGTCCTTCTTTAATATCCCTCTCACATACCTCAATAAAGATTACTCGCGACATCATTTTCCATTATTTTTCTTAACTATCGTATCGATTTAATTAATTATTTAATTAAATTATATATATTAGGAATATAAGTGAATACGTTGAGATTAATAGTCGCTCGTAAAAAGTTGACATTTCTTTAATAAACGGAAAGAAAGGAAAAGACAAAAAAAGAAAAAAAAAAAATAAAGTAAAGCTGAATGAAAGAAGAAGAAGAAAGAAACAAGATATGAAGCAAATAAAAAATAAAAATAAAACGATATGCAATTTACGACGAATGGGAGACGGAATGTTTATTCGTTGTTTGTAATAAAGTGAAAAATTAAATTTCAGTTAAGTAATAAATTTGCTTAATTAAGTAAGCAGTTCCTGTTGGATGATATTCGAATCCAGAATTTTATCATGCTCTCCATTTAAAAACGGTTATAGCCACGATTTCAATATCATCCTCGATTAACGAACGTACGAATCAATCGTTAAATGCAGCAGCGTTCGAGTTTCGCCATTGTACCTGTACATTATGGACCTCTATTTTATGTCTATGGATAAATGGCCTTAATTTCAATAGATTCCACGTTGCATGTATTCTCCCTCTCTCTCTCTCTCTCTCTCTCTCTCTCTCTCTCTCTCTCTCTCTCTCTCTCTCTCTCTCTCTCTCTAAATCGATCTATTTATCGACGAGAGGATGAGAAAAATTCTATATATTAATAGAATTTTTCCTTATTATAGCTTATACTCGGAAAAGGAGAATAAAAGTTGCACGTTTTTTTTTTTTTTTTCTTAATCTGATAAATATGACGATTGTTAATTCGTTCATCAATGGGTCATTGAAATCGTTTGTAAAATCGAATGAAATTATTTCTTTCTTTGATGATTTCGAAGATACGATTTTTTTATTATTTTATTTTACTTTTTTTTTTTTTTTTATTTGTTTTCATATCTATCTAGATCATAAAAATAATTTCGATAACAACAATAATTCTTTTTTACGATTAACAATATATAACACTCACGCACATACACATACGTATATATTAATATTTTTTTGATTTTATTTTAGTTTCATCAATATGAAAATAATTATGTTATTATTATTTATTCTTTTTTCTTCTTTTTTCTTTTTTTTTTTTCAAGTACAAGTTATAACATAGTACAATTGTAACGTGTTATAAATAATTTTCTTTTTGTAAAGATAAAAAAGAAAAAAAAAGAAAGAAACTGGCTTAACCATAATGTCGACAATAATTTCAACAACGTTACGAAGGAACTTTTTAAAAAATATATATCATCGTATCTTATCTTTTCCTTTCACTTAATACGTTTATTCTCAAGACATTCGATAGAAATATTATACGTCTATATGCATATACATCTTTATCAGACTCCTTTGATCTCTCTCTCTCTCTCTCTCTCTACACATACACACACATATGTGTGTATATATATATATATATATATATATATATATATATATATATATATATTCTCGTTTATCCGTGTAAAAATCGAAGCCAAAGAAGCTTTTTCTCATTTTCTCGTTCCACATTCGTTTTCCCTTGTCGCGTTGTCTTCGCCGAATAGGATCGAAGATACACGAGGAATATGGTAGAGCTTTTTCTTATAGCTTATATACTTAAACTAGTTTCGAGATTGATCACGGTAATATCTGTCAAAGGGAACGTCGTCTTTGTTTAAGAAAAAAAAAGAAAAAAATTATATTTTTGTTGCGTCTTAGAAATCTAATAGT